>NC_084738.1:7391547-7399047 GCF_033978785.1 Entelurus aequoreus
TTCAACAGGACATGGATGGTGTCCGAGTTTTCATCAAACCAGTCTTGGTGGTTCTTGCTCTTGAAGCCAATTGTTTGGGCTGCTGCCTCATAGAGAGCCGAGCTGATAGAGTTCCAGTTCTGGTCAATAGAGTTCTCAGAAGAGTTCAAGGAAGACTCTACTGCCCCAAGTTTCTCAGCCAGGGAGCGGCGAAAGTAATTTCTTGGATCAGGGTTTTCCAGGCGGGCGCAGTCTAGCTTCTTCCTTTTGGGTCCTCGCCATCTCAAGGGAGGGCGCACTTGCATGTGGACATTGGTCATAATCAAATGATGATCTGTCCAGCACTCTGCACCTCTCATGGCACGGGTGATGAGGACGTCTTTGATGTCACTACGCCTCACTATGATATAATCTATCAGGTGCCAATGTTTAGAACGGGGGTGCATCCATGAAGTCTTATATTTAGCCTTCTGCTGGAAGCTGGTGTTGGTTATGGTCAGGTTATGCTCTGAGCAGAGAGTAAGCAGTCTCATCCCATTTGAGTTAACCTGACCAACCCCATGTCTGCCAAGTACTCCACTCCATATCCTGCTGTTCTGTCCCACTCGGGCATTAAATCCCCAAGCAAGAAAATCTTGTCATTCTTGGGGATCCGGCAGAGAGCCTCATCAAGTGACTGGTAGAAGGAATCCTTGACCTCACTCTCAGATGGCAGGGTCGGTGCATAAGCACTGAGAAGTGTGGCGTAGCGATTCCTGACCAGGGGGATACAGAGGATCATTAGTCTTTCACTAATGCCGACAGGTGTTTCAGTGAGTCTTGGCAGCAGTGTGTTTTTGATGGCCAGTCCTACACCATGCAGATGTTGTCCTCCTGAGGGGTAGCCTTTCCAGAAGAATGTGTAGCCCATACCTTCCTCAGTTGTATATCAATCAATCAATCAATCAATGTTTATTTATACAGCCCTAAATCACAAGTGTCTCAAAGGGCTGTACAAGCCACAACGACATTCTCGGTACAGAGCCCACATACGGGCAAGGAAAACTCATCCCAGTGGGACGTCAATGTGAATGACTATGAGAAACCTTGGAGAGGACCGCATATGTGAGTAACCCCCCTCTAGGGGAGACCGAAAGCAATGGATGTCGAGTGGGTCTGACATAATATTGTGAAAGTCCAACACATCAGCGAAAGTCCAGTCCATAGTGGGGCCAGCAGGAACCATCCCGAGCGGAGACGGGTCAGCAGCGTAGAGATGTCCCTATCCGATGGACAGGCTAGCGGTCCACCCCGGGTTGGGAGCAGAGTAGAAAAGAAAAGAAAAGAAACGGCAGATCAACTGGTCTAAAAAGGGAGTCTATTTAAAGGCTAGAGTATACAAATGAGTTTTAAGATGAGACTTAAATGCTTCTACTGAGGTAGCATCTCTAACTTTTACCGGGAGGGCATTCCATAGTATTGGAGCCCGAATAGAAAACGCTCTATAGCCCGCAGACTTTTTTTGGGCTCTGGGAATCACTAATAAGCCGGAGTTCTTTGAACGCAGATTTCTTGCCGGGACATATGGTACAATACAATCGGCAAGATATGCAGGAGCTTGACCGTGTAGTATTTTATACGTAAGTAGTAAAACCTTAAAGTCGCATCTTAGGTGCACAGGAAGCCAGTGCAGGTGAGCCAGTATAGGCGTAATATGATCAAACTTTCTTGTTTTTGTCAAAAGTCTAGCAGCCGCATTTTGTACCATCTGTAATCTTTTAATGCTAGACATAGGGAGGCCCGAAAATAAAACGTTACAGTAATCGAGACGAGATGTAACGAACGCATGGATAATGATCTCAGCATCGTCTGTGGACAAAATGGAACGAATTTTAGCGATATTACGGAGATGAAAGTTGGCCGTTTTAGTAACACTCTTAATGTGTGACTCAAACGAGAGAGTTGGGTCGAAGATAATACCCAGATTCTTTACCGAGTCGGCTTGTGTAATTGTTTGGTTGTCAAATGTTAAAGGCCTACTGAAATGATTTTTTTAAATTTAAACGGGAATAGCAGATCCATTCTATGTGTCATACTTGATCATTTCGCGATATTGCCATATTTTTGCTGAAAGGATTTAGTAGAGAAAATCGACGATAAAGTTCGCAACTTTTGCTCGCAGATAAAAAAAAGCCTTGCCTGTACTGGAAGTAGCGTGACGTCACAGGAGCTAGTATTCCTCACAATTCCCCATTGTTTACAATGGAGCGAGAGAGATTCGGACCGAGAAAGTGATGATTACCCCATTAATTTGAGCGAGGATGAACGTTACAGTGAAGGACTTGAGAGACAGTGATGGACGTATCTTTTTTCGCTCTGACCGTAACTTAGGTACAAGCTGGCTCATTGGATTCCACACTCTCCTTTTTTTATTGTGGATCACGGATTTGTATTTTAAACCACCTCGGATACTATATCCTCTTGAAAATGAGAGTCGAGAACGCGAAATGGACATTCAGTGCCTTTTATCTCCACGACAATACATCGGCGAAATGCTTTAGCTACGAGCTAACGTGATAGCATCGTGCTTTAACTGCATATAGAAACAAAAAAATAAACCCCTGACTGGAAGGATAGATAGAAAATCAACAATACTATTAAACCGTGGACATGTAAATACACGGTTAATGCTTTCCAGGCTGGCGAAGGGTAACAATGCTGTGCTAACGACGCCATTGAAGCTAACTTAGCAACTTAGCAACGGGACCTCACAGAGCTATGCTAAAAACATTAGCTCTCCACCTACGCCAGCCAGCCCTCATCTACTCATCAACACCCGTGCTCACCTGCGTTCCAGCGATCGGCAGAAGGACGAAGGACTTCACCCGATGCGTTTGGCGGCCCGGAGACGTAGGAAGTCAAGGTGAGGTCGGCGGCTAGCGCGGCTAGCGCGGCTAGCGCGGCTAGCGCGGCTAGCGCTCCAACAAAGTCCTCCTGGTTGTGTTGCTGTAGTCCGCTGCTAATACACCGATCCCACCTACAACTGTCTTCTTTGCAGCCTTCATTGTTCATTAAACAAATTGCAAAAGATGTCCAGAATACTGTGGAATTATGAAATGAAAACAGAGCTTTTTGTATAGGATTCTACGGGTACCATAACTTCTGTTACTCTGACTTCGTCACGCGCATACGTCATCATACCGCGACGTTTCAGCCGGATATTTCCCGGGAAGGTTTAAATGTCACTTTATAAGTTAACCCGGCCGTATTGGCATGTGTTGCAATGTTAAGATTTCATCATTGATATATAAACTATCAGACTGCGTGGTCGGTAGTAGTGGGTTTCAGTAGGCCTTTAAGGTGGTATTATTAAATAGATGTCGGTGTTGAGCAGGACCGATAATCAGCATTTCTGTTTTCTTAGCGTTGAGTTGCAAAAAGTTAGCGGACATCCATTGTTTAATTTCATCAAGACACGCCTCCAGCTGACTACAATCCGGCGTGTTGGTCAGCTTTAGGGGCATGTAGAGTTGGGTGTCATCAGCATAACAGTGAAAGCTAACACCGTATTTGCGTATGATGTCACTTAGCGGCAGCATGTAAATACTAAAGAGTGCAGGGCCAAGAACCAAACCCTGGGGAACTCCGCACGTTACCTTAACATAGTCCGAGGTCACATTGTTATGGGAGACACACTGCATCCTGTCAGTAAGATAAGAGTTAAACCAAGACAAGGCTAAGTCTGACATCCCAATACGCGTTTTGATACGCTCTAATAAAATATTATGATAAACAGTATCGAAAGCGGCGCTAAGATCAAGAAGCAGCAACATAGATGACGCATCAGAATCCATCGTTAGCAATAGATCCTTAGTCATTTTTGCGAGGGCTGTCTCCGTAGAGTGATTTGCCCTGAAACCGGATTGAAAAGGTTCACAGAGATTGTTAGACGCTAAGTGTTCATTTAGCTGCTGTGCGACAATTTTTTCGAGGATTTTCGAGATAAACGGAAGGTGGGACACCGGCCGGTAGTTTACCATGAGGTCAGGATCGAGGTTAGGTCTTTTGAGTAGAGGATGAATAACCGCTTTTTTGAATGCTAGTGGAACAGTGCCAGAGGAAAGTGATAAGTTTATAATATTTAACACTGATGGACCTAATAAAACAAAAAGCTCCTTGATAAGTTTCCCAGGAATTGGGTCAAGTAAACATGTTGTTTTTTTTGTCCCATTTACACATTTTAACAATTCCTCCAATGTTATTTCATCAAAGAGAGAGAAACTATTTTGGAGGGCAGTGTCCGTCGTATATACAGTCGTATCTGTGTTAATAGAACCCAGTTGTAGCTGAGATGCATTGTCTTTAATCTCTTTTCCAGGATTCCAAGATGGCTGCGCTTCAGAGCAGCGGCTTCGTGCGAGCGCTCCTGGAAGTGAGGGCAAAAATACCCCTCAATTCAGTCAATTTCATGGCTGGCTCACAGCGTGTTCACTCCGTGATCACTTACGACCGACTTACGATTCTGGATGTGGAGAGATCGGGCCATTTTGGGCTGATAGATGCGTGTACGATGGACCTGCTCGCTAGCTTGGGAATTCTTCGCGAGCTACATCCAGCAGTGGCCTTTGAAGCAGCGGCGTCGACTTCCAGCGGAGACGGTCAGCGAAAGAGACGTAAGCGGTGCGCTCGGAAGCAGAAGCGGGGGTGTCGGGCGGGGCTAACAACAAAGCTAAATGCTTTGTTGTTAGCGGGGCTAACGAAAAAGCTAAATGCTAATCCACAAAGAAGCGCTAATAAGGAGTCTGTTAAACTAGAACTAGCCAGCGCCAGGCTGGATAATCCCTGCAGACATAGCAATTCTTCTAGAATAATATACAACTCACATAATGTTTTTTCTGCGTCAGAGGTGGACATGCATTTTACTGAGGTGGCAAACAATCTAAAAATTCCTGTCATATCAATTCCTAGATATGGTCGAAATTATTTAAAGTGCACTATGCATAATAAACGTAACATTATTAATATTGCTACTACGGATACTTTCAACAAAAACTCCTCAAAACAGCCCACTACCTATAATATGGGCTTTTTAAACATAAGGTCATTGTCTTCCAAAACGTTATTAGTTAATGAAGTCATCAGAGACAACAATCTTGATGTCGTTGGTTTAGCCGAGACCTGGCTCAAACCAGACGAATTTTTTGCGCTGGGTGAGGCGTCTCCTCCTGGCTATGCGGGAACGCATATTGCCCGCCCCATTAAAAGGGGTGGGGGTGTTGCACTAATATACAACAAAAACTTTAGCCTTACCTCGGACCTAAATAATAAATATAACTCGTTTGAGGTGCTCACTATGAGGTTTGTCACACCGCTGCCTCTCCACCTGGCTGTCATCTACCGCCCCCCTGGGCCCTATTCGGACTTTATCAATGAATTTTCAGAGTTCGTTGCTGATCTAGTGACGCACGCCGACAATATAATCATAATGGGAGACTTTAACATCCATATGAATACCCCATCGGACCCTCCATGCGTGGCGCTCCAGACTATAATTGATAGCTGTGGTCTTACACAAATAATAAATGAACCCACGCATCGCAACGGTAATACGATAGATCTAGTGCTTGTCAGGGGTGTCACCACCTCTAAAGTTACGATACTCCCGTACACTAAAGTAATGTCCGATCATTACCTTATAAAATTCGAAGTTCTGACTCATTGTCAACAAACTAATAATAATAATAATAACTACTATAGCAGCCGCAACATTAATACTGCCACAACGACGACTCTTACTGACCTACTGCCTTCAGTAATGGCATCATTCCCAAATTATGTGGGCTCTATTGATAACCTCACTAACAACTTTAACGACGCCCTGCGCGTCACCATTGATATTGTAGCACCGCTAAAGCTAAAAAGGGCCCCTAAAAGGCGTACCCCATGGTTTACAGAAGAAACTAAAGCCCAGAAATTATCATGTAGAAAGCTGGAACGCCAATGGCGTGCGACTAAACTTGAGGTTTTTCATCAAGCATGGAGTGATAGTTTAATAACTTATAAACGCATGCTTACCTCAGCTAAAGCTAAATATTACTCAAATCTCATCCACCTCAACAAAAATGATCCTAAATTTTTGTTTAGTACAGTAGCATCGCTAACCCAACAAGGGACTCCTCCCAGTAGCTCCACCCACTCAGCAGATGACTTTATGAATTTCTTTAATAAGAAAATTGAACTCATCAGAAAAGAGATTAAAGACAATGCATCCCAGCCACAACTGGGTTCTATTAACACAAATATGACTGTATATACGACGGACATTGCCCTCCAAAATAGTTTCTCTCTCTTTGATGAAATAACATTGGAGGAATTGTTAAAATGTGTAAATGGGACAAAACAAACAACATGTTTACTTGACCCAATTCCTGGGAAACTTATCAAGGAGCTTTTTGTTTTATTAGGTCCATCAGTGTTAAATATTATAAACCTATCACTTTCCTCTGGTACTGTTCCTCTAGCATTCAAAAAAGCGGTTATTCATCCTCTACTCAAAAGACCTAACCTCGATCCTGACCTCATGGTGAACTACCGGCCGGTGTCCCACCTACCGTTTATCTCGAAAATTCTCGAAAAAATTGTCGCACAGCAGCTAAATGAACACTTAGTGACTAACAATCTCTGTGAACCTTTTCAATCCGGTTTCAGGGCAAATCACTCTACGGAGACAGCCCTCGCAAAAATGACTAATGATCTATTGCTGACGATGGATTCTGATGCTTCATCTATGTTGCTGCTTCTTGATCTTAGCGCCGCTTTCGATACCGTCGATCATAATATTTTATTAGAGCGTATCAAAACGCGTATTGGGATGTCAGACTTAGCCTTGTCTTGGTTTAACTCTTATCTTACTGACAGGATGCAGTGTGTCTCCCATAACAATGTGACCTCGGACTATGTTAAGGTAACGTGCGGAGTTCCCCAGGGTTCGGTTCTTGGCCCTGCACTCTTTAGTATTTACATGCTGCCGCTAGGTGACATTATACGCAAATACGGTGTTAGCTTTCACTGTTATGCTGATGACACCCAACTCTACATGCCCCTAAAGCTGACCAACACGCCGGATTGTAGTCAGATGGAGGCGTGTCTTAATGAAATTAAACAATGGATGTCCGCTAACTTTTTGCAACTCAACGCTAAGAAAACGGAAATGCTGATTATCGGTCCTGCTCAACACCAACATCTATTTAATAATACCACCTTAACATTTGACAACCAAACAATTAAACAAGGCGACTCGGTAAAGAATCTGGGTATTATCTTCGACCCAACTCTCTCGTTTGAGTCACACATTAAGAGTGTTACTAAAACGGCCTTCTTTCATCTCCGTAATATCGCTAAAATTCGTTCCATTTTGTCCACAAGCGATGCTGAGATCATTATCCATGCGTTCGTTACATCTCGTCTAGATTACTGTAACGTATTATTTTCGGGCCTCCCTATGTCTAGCATTAAAAGATTACAGATGGTACAAAATGCGGC
>NC_084738.1:7404047-7441547 GCF_033978785.1 Entelurus aequoreus
GCTCGGCTGCATTGTTTTTTTCCGACCACAAACCCAGGTCGCCGGTGTGAGAGGCAAGTGTACTGTCTAGCGAGCTAAAAGAGCAGGCAATCCCCCAGATCACCAGCGCTATTCTTTTAAGTTGACTGGACTCTGTGCTTGCGCCCGTCGCAAAGGAGATGTATTCATGATTCAAAATTATTTTACGATATGTCTTTAAACAAGATATGAATTAAGAAAATATCATAATATCGATATAATTTATTTCACGTTAAAATTACCAAACGCCGCTTATTTATTGTGTTCCTTGTTCTCTCCCGCTCCCCTCCACGGGCTACTAAAACTGACTGTTTACAGTACAGTTGTCATTCACTTCAATTTCAGTTAATCTCGCTCAAAAATTAATATCTTTATATAAATATTTTGACAGGAAAATATATCGAGATGTACTTTTTCGTCCATATCGCCCAGCCCTAAATGGATGCTATTTTTTGCATTGTTGCTGTTGTGTTGAATAAAATCATGTTGTTGTTTTTTCCAAAATTCCTCATAGGTTCCCTTTCTTTAAAAAATAAAAAGGAAGCACATGGTCAGGGGATCATGGTGTATGTGTGCATGCCTGCGTGAGAAAAAAGATCATCCCAGATAATCGTGATCTCAATTCTAAGCATGAAAATTGACATTCCCATTTTTTTCAGAATAGTGCAGCACTCCACCAAAATGCACACAATGAGGCAATTATAAAGCCTTTTGTAAAAACGGAATGCAAAGGGGGCTTTTTAACACACAAAACCATTCTTATTTGCAAGGTTAAGATGTCTCTCTAAATCAGGGGTGTCAAATGTACGGCCCAAGGGCCAGATCAGGCCCGCGAAAACTCTCTTTGAACCACATCTAAACTACTGTAATGTCATCTGGTGTAACACCTTCCCTAGCTACCTTCACAAATTAGAATCCATGCAAAAGAAAACCATACGGGCCCTGTCATGGTCCAAGTTTAATGCCCCCACTCGACATCTATTCCATAATTATCATCTCTTAAGACTGACAGAGTTCAATATTTATCATAATGCTTGTCTAACCTATCAAGTCATCCACAGGCTGAATCTCAGGCTCTGTAGCTTGGTTCCTATCTATCGTCCCCAGCATGCCCACAACACTCGTAACTTTGACCTAATATCAGGTAAACATCGTCTACTGGCTTGTACTGCTCGAAGTGTTGTATGCAGGGGACCAAAGATTTGGAACCGGCTTGATGAAAGCCTCAGGATGCTGTATTCATTCTCCAACTTCAAAAAGAAACTGAAATCTTACCTATTAACCACCTATCTCTAATGCCTCATGTGGAGTAGACTAGTGTTGGGTTGTGCATGGTTGAATGAATGTATGTATGTATGTGTATGCTTGCTTTAGTACTCCTATTTTGTGTTTATCATATAGCGTTTTTGTGCTTGCCACCATGTTTCAGCATTCCATGCATATATTGTCCTCTGGACCCCCTGCCAAAAGCTTCTTCTAGCTTATTTGGGGGACCCTTTCACTTACCACCATCCTTAAATGATATTCACTACTGTTGTAATTGTAATATGGTATTGTGAATAAACTTGAAACTTGAAAAAAAAAGGTGTTATCTGGTCCGTGGGATGAATTCGCCAATTACAAAAATTAACCTGAAATTTTTGAATGAAATAAACAGCTGTTCTAAATGTGTCCACTGGATGTCGCAATAGCAATTCTTTGTATCTTTGTAAATGGTGCTACATATGTACAAAATAAACCACATGATGTTAGTACATCAGTCGAAGAAAATGAGCAAACTACATAAATAACATCCTGTAATTGGATTTTGATATAATTTTTTTATCTTGATAGATTGAAAATGAACACCAATGAGTTGACTGATGAACATTATCACATCATTTTTTCAGAAAGTATAAATAACGAGAATTAAAGATAGAATAATATTAACCGCAACATTTAAGTGTAAAAAAATTAAAATAAACAGTTGTACAATTTCAGAATGTGCTTGATCTATTTGGGACGGTGTGGCTCGGTTGGTACAGCGGCTGTGCCAGCAACTTGAGGGTTGCAGGTTCGATCCCCGCTTCCGCCATCCTAGTCACTGCCGTTGTGTCCTTGGGCAAGACACTTTACCCACACCCACACTGGTTTAAATGTAACTTAGATAATGGGTTTCACAATGTAAAGCGCTTTGAGTCACTAGAGAAAAGCGCTATATAATTCACTTCACTATTTTTAAACAAAGAAAACAATCTGAAGTTGTCTTTATTTTTAAGTTATCGTGCCGGGAATTTTCCAGTCCGGCCCACTTGGGAGTAGATTTTTCTCCATGTGGCCCCCGACCTAAAACGAGTTTGACACCCCTGCTATAAATGAAGAACCGTTCGGGAAACCGAAAGAACCGACTCTTCTTTGGGAGTCATGCCAAAAGAGCCTAAAGAAGACTGGGAGTCTCCCAGCCACACCACGTTCTAAATGTTGCAAAACTGGCGTGAAAGTGTTGTGTTAACGCACCTCTTCGATGTGCTTTCTAAAGGACTTTTCTCGCTCGTACTGAGTAACGAGCTGCTCGTTGTCCTCCTTCAGCAACTCGATCTCCACTTCGTGCTCCTGGTTGACAGCGAACACCGAGTCCAAGTTCTCCAGCACGGCGACGACCAGCGGCATCAGCTGCTTCACCACGTCCTCGTCGTACCTCCCAATGAGCCGCTCGAACTCGCGGTAAATAGAATTGGCCAGACCCGAGACCCGCTCGGACATCATGGTCGAGCCGCCAGTGTCGTCCTGGTAGAGGACGACGTCGTCCAACTCCATGTCTTCGTCTTCTTCTTCTTTACCTCCCCGGCTAACGTCAGCGAGCTATGCGCAAACTTCAGCCGCCTTGTTACCCTCCCAAGTGGCTAAAACATCGCTCAGATGTGATATGTTGTACGGGGCGGAGATCAAGTCCGTCCTTAATGGCCGTGTGCCTGCTGCACCGTTGACTTTAAGAGGTTCCTTTAGCCGTGTTGTTGTTAGCAGTGCTGAAAAGTATTTCCTTACCTCCGCTTAGTTTTACTGACCAATAGGGCTGGGGCGACCGATACAAATGTCGATAGTAATACCGTGATGAGAGCGATATCCTTTTGTTTCATTTTATTTTCATACAGCCATCCATTTCCTACCGCGTATCCCTTTTTATTCATATATTTATGTATTGTTGTGTAGTTTATTCGAATTAATTCATAATGCTTAAATAGTCACATGGAAATATTGAACTATTGTGTCGATATTGAGTTTATGGACAAACACAGTAAATTGTGAACACGTCAGGAGACAAATTGGAAGGTTTTTGCTGTAATTTTTTTCAGAGAACCAGCAATTTACAGTATTTTATGTTTTTCCAAATGTTTTAGATGATGAATTTGTTTTGTTTGTCATTGTTTAAAAAAATACATTGAATTATTTGAATATGTGTATATTGATTTGTGTATTGATTCACTATAGTGAATCAATACAATATAGGAATTTCTACATTGGCCTGGAGGTGCAAAACAAAGTGACAATTACAGAAAAGACAAAAACCAAAAACAAAATACTGTACATCCATCCATCCATCCTTTTACCTACCGCCTGTTCCTCTCGGGGACACGGGGGATGCTGGAGCCTATCCCAGGTGTGCTCAATTTCAGAAAACACAAAAACAAAAGCCGAATCAACTTACAATTTCACAATAAAAAAAACCACATTACAATTTCAGAAGAAAAAAAACATTAAAATTTCAGAAAACACAAAAACAAAAGCCAACCCAATTTAAAATTCCAGGAAAGAAAACAAAACAAATCACAATTCCAGGGAACACAAAAACCGAAACAACTTACAATTTCAGAAAACAAATTAACAAAAAATGAAACACTACAATTTCAGAAAGCACAAATACAAAAGATGAAACAATTTACTATTTCAGAAAAAATAACAAAAAACTAAACATTAAAGTTTCAGGAAAAAGCAAAAAAAGCCGAAAAAACTTACAATTTCAGAAAACAAATTAACAAAATACGAAACACTTAACAATTTCAGAAAACACAAAACAAAAGCTGAAGAAATGTACAATTTCAGAAAACAAATTAAGAAAATACGAAACACTTAACAATTTCAGAAAACACAAAAACAAATGCCGAAACAATTTACAAATTCACAAACCGGAAAGGGAATGCCCCACTTCCGCTGGGGCTCCATCATTCAGGCTCTGCGACATGAACAAATTGATTGGCTGATTTAGTTTACAGTACAGTTTATGAAACTGTGCTGTAAATTGTTTTGCCTTTGTTTTCTTAAAATGTTAAGTGTTTTGTTTTTGTGTTACCTGAGATTGTAATTTATTTCATGAAATGTAAAAAGCGTTTTGCACTTTTCCAGGCCACTTTTTAAAATTAAAATAAATATATGTTTCAAAAATATTAAAATGTATTGATATGCACCTGTATTGTTACATTGTTCCCAAATAAAGTTGTTTATCAAAACAGATGTTACAATTGTATGATTAAATTTAAAAAATCCCTAAAGTATTTGTCCTGTGTTGTATTTTGATTATATCCACGATCAATAAATTAAAGGCATATCACAAAATCAACGAGTAAATGTAAAACAAACTGACGTTGAGAAAGAGTCGGTATCGGTAATAGTACGCCTGTATTTTCTTGGTATCGAATGGATAAAAACCAAACATTCCCGACTGTCCAACAGATGAGCCTCTGCTGCTGCATTCACTTGCAATCGGAAAAACTAAACCTGAGCAGTCAACTCCGCCCAAATTTTAACATGGACTATCACGATGGATTAAACACTGTTGTGGCAAACGTTTATGGACGTTTTTAACTTCAAAACTTTGACCCAAACAACATATGTTAGATTCGCACCAAAACAATCAATTTAACGCACAGTTGTTTATAAATGTAAGTGTTTAAAACTCCAGTCAGAGTGAGTAACTTCTATACTTTGTATGGCTAGCGTGATGATTGAGTGTACCTCAAACTAAACTGATTATAAACAGAATTCCATATAAAGATGTTTGCTGCAATTTAATTTAAAAGAGTCAGAGATTCGAAGCTTGAAATTACGAGTACAGTAAAGCGCATTGCTAGTGACGTCACACGCTAAAACGGGATGGGAGGATGGAGGCAGGCTGCTAATCCGAGAATCCTGAAACATTGCAAACTAGCGATGTGCGATACCACTGATTTTCTTTCCGTTCCGATACATGTAAAATTCAAATTCCAACAACAATACTTTGTGCAACTATACCCGACGTGTCTGCTAAATTTTTTTAATGTGTGTATTTTCAAATAATAACATATCTAAAAAACAGAGCAGAAAAAAGATCAAAGCATCGGAATGTAATGAGAAAATGTCTTTAAACTAATAAATATTAATAATAAACTTGGTCACATGTAACAAAAAGTTTTGTCTTGGACTGGACTACTGTACAAAACCAGTGAAGTTGGCACGTTGTGTAAATGGTGAATAACAACAGAATACAATGATTTGCCAATCCCTTTCAATTTATATTCAATTGAATAGACTGCAAAAACAAGATATTTAATGTTCGAACCAAGAAACTAGATTTTTTTTTTGCAAATAATCATTGATTTAGAATTTATTGGCAGCAACACATTGCAAAAAAGTTGGCACAGGGTGCATTTTTACCACTGTGTTACATGGCCTTTCCTTTTAACAACACTCAGTAAACGTTTGGGAACTAAGGAGACACATTTTTGAAGCTTTTCAGGTGGAATTATTTTTAATTCTTGCTTGATGTACAGCTTAAATTGTTCAACAGTCCAGGGTCTTCGTTGTGGTATTTTAGGCTTCTTTTTGCGCCACACATTTTCAACGGGAGACAGGTCTGGACTACAGGCAGGTCAGTCTAGTACCCGCACTCTTTTACTATGAAGCCACGCTGTTATAACACGTGGCTTGGCATTGTCTTGCTGAAATAAGCAGGGGCGTCCATGATAACGTCGCTTAGATGGCAATAAAAAAAAATGTTGCTCCAAAACCTGTATGTACCTTTCAGCATTAATGGTGCCTTCACAGATGTGTAAGTTACCCATGTCTTGGGCACTAACACACACCATACCATCATAAATGCTGGATTTTGAACTTTGCGCCTATAACAGTAAGGATGGTTCTTTTCCTTTTTGGTCCGGAGGACACAAAGTCTAGTTTCCAAAACCAATTTGAAATGTGGACTCGTCAGACCACAGAACACTTTTCCACTTTGCATTAGTCCATCTTAGATGAGCTTGGGCCCTGCAGCGAAGCCGGTAGCATTTTTGGGTGTTGTTGATAACGGCTTTCGCTTTGCATAGTAGAGTTTTAACTTGCACTTACAGATGTAGCGACGAACTGTAGTTACTAACAGTGGTTTTCTGAAGTGTTCCTGAGCCCATGTGGTGATACCCTTTACACACTGTCGGTTTGTGATGCAGTACCCCCTGAGGATCGAAGGTCCGTAATATCATCGCTTTTGTGCAGTGATTTTCTCCAGATTCTCTGAACCTTTTGATGACATTATGGACCGTAGATGTTGAAATCCCTAAATTCCTTGCAATAGCTTGTTGAGAAATATTGTTCTGAACAGTTCGACAATTTGCTCACGCCATTTGTTCACAAAGTGGTGACCCTCGCCCCATCCTTGTTTGTGAATGACTGAGCATTTCATGGAAGGCACTTTTATACCCAATCATGGCACCCACCTGTTCCCAATTAGCCTGTTCACCTGTGGGATGTTCCAAATAAGTGTTTGATGTGCATTCCTCAACTTTTACAGTCTTTTTTTGCCACTTGTGCCAGCTTTTTTTGAAACATGTTGCAGGCATCAAATTCCAAATGAGCTGATATTTGCAAAAAATAACAAAGTTTTTCAGTTCGAACGTTAAGTATCTTGTCTTTGCAGTCTATTCAATTGAATATAGGTTGCAAAGGATTTGCAAATCATTGTATTTTGTTTTTATTTACGATTTACACAACGTTCCAATTTCACTGGTTTTGGGGTTTGTACATATATATACGTATATATACATGTACACATACATACATACACACATATATATATATACACACACACACATATATATATTATATATACACACATATATATTATATATACATACATATAGTATATACACACATATATATTATATATACATATATATAGTATATACACACTTATATATTATATATACATTACACACACACATATATATATATATATATATATATATATATATATATATATATATATATATATATATATATATATATATATATATATATATATATATATGTGTGTGTGTGTGTGTGTGTGTGTGTGTACAATATCGGTTTGTAGCTTTTTTTTTTTTTCTAAACAAAAAAATATCAAAATGCCCCCCAAACTTGACTTTTCAGTAAGCAGCCCTTGGTGGAAAAAGTTTAGACATCCCTAATCTAAAACATTAGCTCTCAAAATTAAAACAAAATTAAAAAATGTTGGTTAATTAAAATGTAAAATATTAACTTGTGAATTATTTTGAAAAACTACAACAGCCATAATAAACACTGTTAAATATAAATATGTAATGCAAATATTTCCATACAGACATAATTTTTGACTCACCAGATTATGCAGTTACAATCATATTATCATTTTCATTGTAGTCTTACATGAGGAAAAAACAATAGGAAAAATTTAGGAAAACCAAGCAAAAAAAATCGGTATGTAATGATAAAAAGCTGAAATGTTCTAACTAATAATTAATCATATTAAACTTAGTCCCCTATAAAACATAGCTGACACAATATCTGTAGGCACATTTTTTAAATGAAAAATATATCAATGTGGTTCCCGCATACATTGACTCTTCAGTATGAATTTGATTCGTGCCTACACCTACTTGACTCACACGGGCTGCACTTTAACTTTTTTATTTTCTCATGACTTCAAATCAATTTGTGGTTCATTAAAATACCCTTAGAAATAGAAAAATACAGAGTGTAATTCTCAAAAACATTTATTTTCTTAATTGCATGTTTAAAATCCATCCATCCATTTTCTACCCCTGTCCCTCCAGCGGTCAATGGGGTGGCGGGAGCCTATCCCAGCTGCATTCAGGCGGAAAGCAGGGTACACTTCATCACAGAGCCAACACAGACAGATAACATTTATACTCACATTCACACACTAGGGCCAATTTAGTGTTGCCAATCAACCTATCCCCAGGTGCATGTCTTTGGAGGTGAGAGGAAGCCGGAGTACCCGGAGGGAACCCACGCAGTCACGGGGAGAACATGCAAACTCCACACAGAAAGACCTTCTTACTGTGAGGCACACGCACAAACCCCTGTTCCAAGGTGAAATTCATGAAAAATGATAAAAAAATGTAATACTGTATATTTTTTTCTTTGGGAAAAAAATCCAAGGAAAGATTTTGCAGACTATTTAATACAATTCCTCCTGTTTGTCCCTCAACTCACTTTTTGAACCAACATCGCCTTTTGTCTTTAGAAACAATCCCATAACGTTGCTTAGGCACTGTTCACCTTAAACAGGACAGCACGAATCACGATTTCTGTACAAAGACACATTTTCAAACATACGCCTATTACCTTGCCATCCTTGAATGATCATTCTCTACCAACAGGGAAGTCAAGTGGTCACTTTAAGTTAGCAAAGAGGGGGCGAGGGAGGGCAGCCTCCAGCAGCAATACACTACACACAAACATACATGAATACACATTCAAATTTGTACACGATACACAGTCGAAAAACATGCCATTTACGAGTCAGACTCACAGAGCAACACAAGACATGGAAATCTAAATCAAATCATTAAAAGTGCAACATAAAAAATGTACCCAATGTGGTTGGTTGCACCAACTACAATGGAGTTTCCAAAGTTCAGCAGGGTATACTGGGTTCAAAAAGAGGCCTATGAATAGAATGGTAGGGCAAAAATAGCATGAGCATATAAAAAATATTTTTACAAAATGAATGGGGTTAAATGTTCAGTCAAGTCTGGAAGCAGGGACAGGCCTTTTTGTGAGTTTGCGTGTCTGTGTGTGTGTGTGTCTGTGTGTGTGCGTGTGCATGTGCGCGTGATACATTCAGACAATGTTGTGCTGGCAGTTGTTTGAAGACGACGGGCAAAGGGAGTAGGGCTTATCGCTGGTCAGACTGTTGAGAGCTCGCAGTACAGCGTCAGGCATGTGATCCGCAAGCATCCTTGGACTGATTAAAATACTGCGGAAAGCCATTTCATTGGACCACTCGGCGCGGTATCGAACCTGGGATATACAGGATCTGTAAGGGAAAAGACGACATTTGATGACATACTTTTTCCTGTCTGGGCAACCTGTGTCTTCATATTTTAAATATGGCTGTCAACTTCATCTTTCTACTGTCTTAAAGTGAAACACATACTCGAGGATGCCGCCGATAGCATAAATGCTACATCGACAACAAGCAAAGGCTGGCAGCGTTTACCTGTGTCAATGTTGTCAACAAAAATACCACAGATAAACAAAACAATGGCTTTGCTAAATGGACAGCCACTGCGTGTAGGACACCTAGCATTGGTGAAGACCAAGTCCTGCAAAGAAGATGTCATTCATATCATCACAGCTGAGCTGTCGTACAATACCTTGGAAAGGCACAATTACAGCAATAATAAACCAACTGTACTGCACAAACACGAGCATCAAGTTGCAACTACGGGCTGAATGTGAATTTATTTTGCTTACTGGAAAACGTTGAACATCTGTAAGTAAACACAACGAGCTAGGGTCACATTGTACCAAAATAAGGAGATCAGCATTGACATCTGAAAAAGGTAAACAAGCTTGTATGTTTCAACAACTGTTTAAACTAAAGAAGAGAAAAGGCAGATTTAAATGATGCACTATGTTACGTTGTGTATGAGTGTGTTTACTACATTATCGATTAGTAACTGCAGCTTGTTTGCAATATTATTGTTAAGATTTTCAACATGTGCAATTCTTACTATACTTACTGTCACCAAGTTATGAGCAAATCAATGACTGCAGTTCAGTAAAAAAAATTAAAAACAACGTTCCTGTATGACATTCTGACTAAAAATTGCATTTGCAACCAAATATTGGTGTACTTTTAAGCAAATCTTATTCATGCAAGCAAATAATAATCTATGATTATTCATGGTTAATCACAGTTCAAGAGTGTGATTGATCTGATTTAAAAAACTTGACACTTGACAGCCCTAATTCTAAAGTATTGTTTCCCATCGTAAATGTTGGAAATTGAACCAATCTGTTTTGTTTTTAGTCACAAGATGTAAGATGTTAATAATGAAGAAGTTAGCATTTATGTATGTTTATGCGGAGTACCAATAAAAAAAAAAGACAACTTCTGGTTAAAAATGGACCCTGGGCAGCACTTTGGACACACATGCCTGAGGATATCAACTTTTGAGGCAATATGTTACCATAAATTGTATAACTTTCATTTTATTTCGGAGCTTTCAATGTACAATCTACAGTGAATCCTTGATTTACAAACCCCTCATTTTACAAATTTTTCGACTTACAAACTACAGACCAAATAAAAATATGCATTTGTGTACAAATCTTGTCTCAGTGTAGGAACGTTTCATCGACCTATTGTATGCCTGCAGTGCAGCCATTTTGTGCCAGGCAGCACATCGATTATAGGCAGGCTGAACGCTCCCCGGTGCTCATTCAGTCAGCAGAGCAATGCTGTCGTTAGCTACTGTGCCAGGTGCTACTTTGTGTGCTTTTAAAGTGTTTTTTTGATTTTCACAACATTTTTCAAGTTTTGCTAGCTCAATGAGAGTCCAAAGAAAGCAACGGACAAGCGATGTGTGGTTTCAAACATTTGGGGAGTACAGTAACCACAGCGTTGTCGACACTGTTCACCCCCCCTTCCATTGAACGTTAAGATTAACTGACAAAGTAAAGTGGATTTTGTTTGTTATTCCTCATCATTGTTGAAAGCTGTAAATGTGAGTGTGTGTCTGCAGGGCCACTGCAAACGATGATAGTTCAACTGTGGTTGTTGGGTTTTTTTTTTTAGCTTTGGTGGTAAATAGAAAGTGAATCATTACCCCTTGTTATGTTTGTTTGATATACAGTACTGTATAGCGCTTTGTATTGTGTTCAAAGTGTACAAACTTTCACTAAAATATGGATTTTTGTTAAGTGTGGAACTATTTTTTTAATTATATTTACCTTGTATTATATGCAGAAATTCACTTCAATATACAAACTTTTGTATTTAAAAACACTGTTCAAGAACAAATTCAGTTTGTAAATCAAAGTTCCAATATGTGTGTCGATTAAAGAAAATAAATCAACAACTACCTGCGTGTTGGCCCATCTTCTAGGATATGCAGAACACGCCCGGGCAGGAAGAGAGGTAGGTGTGTCACAGTGTGGACGGGCGAGTCGTCCGAGGCCAAGCTGTGATAGGACGACGAATGGCGAATCAAAAGTGATTCCTCGCCAAGCAGTGGCTGACTGAGCTCCTGCTCCCTTCTGTTCTCCATCTCGGAAGGGAAGTCATCCGGGTCTCCTCCAAACACTTCATACCAGCATCCCTTCAGCAGGATACGATACTGTAATAAACACAGTGCAGTATGTAGTTATGATGACACAACAAGAACTAATTAAGTTCATAAATCAAGGTTCCAATGTATTAAGTTAAAGTTAAAGTGCCAATGATGTGTCGATTAAAGAAAATAAATCAACAACTGCATCTATATATTTGTGACAGTATATATATTTAACTAAAACGACTTACTTTGGGTTTATTGCAATTTGAGACTATCCTGAGAATTTTTCGTTTTAGATCCTCCATATTGGGAAGACTGAGTCTGCATGGAAACAAAAATGGTGAAAAGAAGGGACAATAACGCAGAAATAAACATGTGCACATGATATCAGTGGCAGCACCACATAGTCTGCATTACATAAGAGTGTGTAAAAGTGCACTTATTAACACCCTTTAAGTTGGTAAAATTGCAGCAAACAAAACAATTCTAGCTTGTCCACAATCAATCCCAGCAATGACAAATACATTGAAAAACTGTAAAAATACACCAAAATACCCAGTACATCAAAATATACACTTACCGTGGAACCAGGTCTTTACCCAGAACAACTGAGACCACAAAATCCTTGGAGTAATCAGTTAAGGCTTTGCTGCACATACAGTCAATATAAAACAATGTTATTAGTCTCCCTCAGCAGAAATGAGAAATGTATACATAAATGTTGATGTTTCGGTATTAGAATAATAAGACCAGTTAACCTTATACTTGACAATTACTATGTTAAAAAATCTCAGCAGTAAATACCTATCTTTTCACGGTTCGGCATTTACTTCTCGGCATATTTGCAGACGTATTTCCTCTGCTTTGAACTGTACATACTTCGATTTGTGTGCGTGTTTTTGTGTGTGGTTTGGTGGCGCTATTAGCAGGGAAAACAAGTGCTGCGGCTATTAATCCAGAAAAAGGTGCTGTTTCACAAGTTAAATCACTCAATATGTTCCAGCAGGAAGATGCATTGACAAGACCTGATGTTGTGTAACTGCACGTTTTGTACAATTCAGTGTTCACTTAATGCGGTCTCAGTGCATTGCAGATTTTAAAGTACTATTACGCAGGTTTAATGGTAGGGTTGTGAATCTTTGGGCACCAGACAATTTGATTCGATTATTGGGGTTAAAAATTTGATTCAAAATCAATGCTTTTTTAATAACGTTAGGTGCCAGTTCTATAATTAACTATATTCTCCATAAAATAGATACACAGCTGGGATGAATTTATATATCACTTTAAAAAAACTTGTTTTGTTTTTAAAAATTCTTAAACATTTAACTAATTCAAACACAAATAAGACAGGAAGAGAAGTATCCCACACTTCTCTTTTCTAGAGTAAATCTGTACAGCAGATATGGGCATCTAGATCAACAATATGATTTGCCTGAGTGGCAGGACAGGACAGATTGAAAAAAAAAAGAATATATAATGTTTTTTTAATGGATTTCTTATTTTTTTTAATTGATTAAGAATCGTTACAAATAAGAATGGCGATTCATCCAAAAATCTATTTTTACACCCCCTATTTAATAGTGTGTGAAGTGTTTTAAGAGCATAGTGTTTTTAAGTGTATTTGAAAGCTTATACAAGGGATTAAATGCATACAACCGTTACAAAAATCCTAAAATAAATGGTGTCCCTACTTCACTTACAACCCCTGAAGGAAATCTGTACTTTATACTAAATGTCTGTAATTGTTATTTTAATGTGTTTAACAACAGTGATAGGGAATATTATACTATATCAAAAACAGGCATTTTTAGGGCTTATATGTTGTCTGTCTATCTGTGTTGGCCCTGCGATGAGGTGGCGACTTGTCCAGGGTGTACCCTGCCTTCCGCCCGAATGCAGCTGAGATAGGCTCCAGCACCCCCCGCGACCTCGAAAGGGACAAGCGGTAGAAAATGGATGGATGGATGGATGGATGGATAATAGGTGCATTCATCGTTTGCAGGTTTTTTTTATTTAGGGGGTGGGGTGGGGGTTGCCGTCCAATAGGGGTCTTGAAACGTAACCCCTACGATTATCTGGGCTTCCCTGTGTTTACAATGTTAATGGTGCTGAAAATTTCAATATGTTTGCATTTTCTCACAGTTACAATTTTCAAAGCAAGAAATATAACCGGAACACCACTGGCTTGCTTATGTTACCATTAGTGGTTTGTCATCCATCCATTTTCTACCGCTTGTCGTAGTGGGTGCGGGAGTCTATCCCAGCTGCATTTGCGCGGAAGGCGGGGTACACCCTGGACAAGTCGCCACCTCATCCCAGGGCCAACACAGATAGACAGACAGACAACATTCACACTCAAATTCACACACTAGGGACCATTTAGTGTTGCCAATCAACCTATCCCCAGGTGCATGTCTTTGGAAGTGGGAGGAAGCTGGAGTACCCGGAGGGAACCCATGCAGTCACGGGGAGAACATGCAGAATGAATCGAACCCAGGACTTTCTCGTTGGTAGGCACAAGCACTAACCACTGCATCACTATGCTGCTCATTTAGTGGTTTAACAAACAAACGTGAATATTAGGCAAAATTCCTAAAAAAAAAGAAAAAAAAAGTGCAGTCCCACTTTAAAACACCCTTGATCTAAACTATCATGTGTGACCCCTTGATAATTCAATGCCAGAGAACCAGTCTGGGCCTGACTCACCTTAAGAGTCCCCCTGGTGGAGAAAAGGCATAGCACTTCAGGGTGGGGAAGGAGTTGCGCAACTGAATGGCTAGCACTGCTGCTGCACCTGCACCCAGACTGTGACCAGTGATTACCAGCCTGTACTCCTACAACACAATGCAAGCATATGCTTTAAGAATCTCACTAAATGATGTCCATGCAGCAGCTAAAAGTTTACTTATTTGCTCACTGGTGCAATGGTAAAAGCTTGGTTCAAGATTCCATCGTTGACCAACTTTTTGTAGATGTAAGATGCAGCCTGGCTGATGCCCTGCAAGAACCAACAAGAAATACGCATTAACATAGGAAATATCAAATGAAAGGGAGGTTCGTTGTAACGAATTTGAATGTGCCTTGTGAGCGTAGCAGGCTCCAGTCACGCCGTCTATGGGTAGGTTCTCACATTCAGCCGAAAGGTCTGTCAGGACGTCCTGCAGGGCAAACAGTGAAACTGACATCAATTAAATCTAATAGTAAATATGTACTTTTCAGGCTGTCAATAAGATAGCTGTACTCATTAATTAACAGTCTGAATTTGTGGTAAAAATAAAATAAAAATGAATGTATAACATTTTAGTAGCCATTTAACCCAGGCTAAAAGTATCAGGGTAGTTTTTGTTGTAATTATAATTTAAAAAGAGCAAACACGAGCGTTTCATAATAAATGTCTTCACCCAAATACTAATCATGAGTGAAAAAAGTTTTTATCATAGTGTTTATATTTTCTGAGAAATGGTCATGAAATCCCAAATTCTGCCAGGAGATGTGAGCTGTAAAGTATTTAACTAAACCAAACAAATGTGCAGCTATAATAAGTGTCATTTCATAATGTGTGTCCTTTGGTACAAATAAATGCACACATATTCACATTTTCACTTCTCACTTTGCAGGATCAACGTTTTCAACATCCCTGTGATCGCTATTTATACACAGTACATTTCTATCTCAAAGGTCACCCGTACAAAAGGTGGGCCAACACAACGCTACAAGAGAACTGGAGTAGAGTATAATCTGAGAGTATACAGAAAAAAAACTAGTGAATATGCAGAATATTTTTCTATTCAGGACAATATGTCTGAATTTCTATTTAGGAACATTTGCATGTACCTCTGTTCAACAAATCTGGGGGCCTTCATTCAGACTAACATTCATTATTTTTTTAACTATAAAAACATATTTATTGCGTAGCCACCATTGTTTATATCATGCACTAAATATATCAATCTCAATCAAGATTTTGTGATAATAAATGATTAATTCATCAGTTAAAGGGGGTAACCTTTATGTGGCTGCCTAGAGAGTGCTACATTTTCAATGTGTTGTAAGCATTATTGCCTACTCTCTTCCAGCTTTGAGCACATTAACTATGCCCCATGTAACACACACATTACATATGTTTGTCAGCCAATGATAGCAATTTAGAAAACGTTAACTACTAATTATAGCTATCATTGAATGTATATTTTATCATAACATCATCATGACTGCACATTGTTAGTTGCTTCTCTGGGACTACTTTTGGGTAAGTGCACACGCTCACGACGTGTACGAGACAGCGGTTAGTGACAAGCATAAACGGCAGACTTATTCATTGGGCCGATTAGCAATTTTTACTCAATATGACCAATAATTGCTAAAATACAAACTACTAATAGCAACATAAGGTAGCAGATGGTGTTCCTTTTATATTTTTGGTTTGAAAAATGTTACTTTGAGCAAGTTGCAAATAGCCGTTTTAACGGTAATGATTTTCAAAGCTATTGTTGATACGAGTGTCATATTGAAATAGAATAATCCCGTCTGTTTTTTCTTCAAATTGTAAAATAGTTACACTATAATAAACAGTGCCTCTCCCGGTTTGAGCCTAATAGTTTATGTCAAGACTTCAATAATCAATTCCGCATTTGCCACATAAAGTAGTTCTGAAAAGGGATGTAACGGTATCGTAGATACCGCAGTATTGCGGTTTTAATATTCTCACAATAAGGCAATGAAATGTGACTGTGTTAAACAAAAACTTGGTGGGTGTAGTTTTTTTCTAGTGCTTTTGCATTGGCCGGACTGAAAATAAACTACCTCTGCCATAATCCTCTACGCAGCGCTGGACCGGCAAGATGGTAAATGGTCTGTATTTATAAAGCGCTTTACTATACCTGGAGGGGTACCCAAAGCACTTTACATTACATTCACCCATTCACACACACATTCCCACTAGGGTTGGGGGTGGAATGCTGTAAAGGGGGAAAAAAACAACAGGAAGCATTCGGCAAAAGCAGTTCGTAGTAGATAAGAGAAATTGATTTTTATGGACATTTCCTGAACATTAAATAAAAATCCATTAATAACTGTTTGAGTTATGTTGCTAAGAAAGAGACAACAAACCCTGGCGAAAACATAACCTCTTTGGTATAGGGAATATACTCTGCATACAGCAAAACAAAGCACGCTATTTTCGTCTCGAGCGTTTCCAAAGTGACTCTGCACACCACAGGAAATAAGAGAAGCTACTTGATAAACCATCCCTCGGAAAAGATATTTGAAGCAAGCAAAGCTAAACAGCAATTCTTGAGGTATTTATATTATTAAAAGTCCACTTTAGAAATGTCCACTGCAGAGGACATTGCTTCTCAGAAGGTAAAAGTTGAACATTATTGTTTAACACTTGAAACACTAAATGTTTACAATGTCAGTTTAAAGACACTCAACTGTAAGGTTATTTTTTTATATATGCTTGAAACAATGGAACCTTTCTGCACAATTCTTTGCACTTAAAAATACATGTTTGTATTAATAAATATGATTGGAACATTTAAGCATTATGTTTGTGTTCCATTATAGTAAGTGTGTTGATCCTAAACATTCCACTATGGCATTTTTACCAAGTCTTTTTTTTGGGACAATGATATCGTACCGTGGCCTTATTATTGTGACAATATCGTACTGTGATCTCTTGATATCGTTACATCTCTAGTTCTTAACAATTGATATACTGTATCGTATTCTTGACCTATTCGTCTACTTACCTTCAGTGACAGTGTTCCTCTGACAGCCACTAAAATGGCCTCCCGCTTATGATCCAGAGCCACAAAAAAGGGGATCTCGTATATCTGCAACAAATAGTGGTTCAAATGGTATGAAAAGGGACAAGAGAATGTCAGTCACTCCAGATCATTATGTTGTCTTCATAGTAATGATGACAAAGCTTAAAAAATATTACCTGATTGTGGAAGCTGACATAAATGAAGTCTCTGTATTGCAATCCGGTGCTTTGCAGGATGGAGGAAAAGTGGCATCCAAGGTGGTCTCCCCCAACAATGTCATACTCAGCTGCACGACTCTTACAGCTAGGGATTAGAAAAAACATTGATATGGCAATATATCTCAATTCTTTTTCTAGCAATATAATATTGATTGTTCAAGCCTTAATATCATTTTTGATTTTTAAGTCATGTTTTGGGACGATAGTAAATCAAGGTCGATGTCCACACCTCTGCTCTGCAAAGTAACGCTGTACTGCTACCTCACTGTTAGTGGTGAGCAAAGCAACAAGTCAACAGTTAAAAAGTAGAGTGCAGTTTTTTTTTACATTTAAGTGGCAAAAAACTTGATCCACTCTTTGTACAATTGCAATAAATGGAAGTGGATCATTCAAATTACTGTACATTGTTTTTGACTCTGTTTGTCCAATGAATTACTACTGTAATCTAGTGTATTTATTTACAACGTTTACTATAAACTGCTTTTTATCATTTTTAGTCAACTACCGTACGTGGTATATCGCAAAATCACGATATTGCAATACTGTATTGTATAGGTGTCAAACTCGAGGTCTGGGGACACATCTGGCCCGCCGAATCATTTAGTGTGGCCCTCAAAAGCCTGGAAATAATGTGCATCAATAAGGGACATCTTTCTTGCTAAATGTATTTAAAAATTGTACCACATGCAACACATTCTTCTTCACTCAATATTATTTAATGCAGCAAGTTATTCCAAGTTGAACTTTAATTTAATATCTGCTTGTTATCTTGACCTGTGATTCCAAAGCAAGTTTTCCATCAGTTTGTTGGTAAATAATGATAATAAAATTAAGTGATTGTGTAATAATTCCATAATTGTCTAATAATACCGTAGGCCATCAGCGATAAAATAATGTCAATTTATATTTCGATTAGCTCCTTGTCTTAGTGATGTGCGATACAACTGTTTCGTTCCGACCAGACACTGAGTAAATTTCAGGCTGGTATCGGCGAGACCGATCCGATACTTTGTGCAAATATACCTAATGTTTCTGGTAAACTTGAAAAAGTAGTGTATTTCAAGTGTGGCTGCTCTTGGGGAATCATCTTCAAACAATACAAAATCACGGGGCAAAACTAATGATAGTGTTATTCTGCACTAAATGCATTATCTCATTTACATTCTACTCTGTATGTAGTGTCCTTAAATAGCCTAGTATAAAAGGATACATAAACTTGCTGTTTTATAATACTGAGTGATTCATGTTAATTGCCAGTCAGTTTCTTTAGTAAACAAATGACAGACTGAATAACTGAGCACAGCCTGCCGCTGCCCTTAAGCATTATGCAGTTACCGAGGCGTAGTTCCCACTATCGCATTTAATTTAGACAAGAGCTCAATTATTTAGTTACTTTACACTGTGATCCTGTTAATGATATAAATTATCTCAAATAACTAAAGTATCAAAAGTATCGATATTTTGATTGTAAAATCGATATTAAAGCAATAAGCTCTGGTATCGGCAAAATTGATATTTCAGTATCGATCAGCACAGGCTCGTCTAAGACGAGTCGTCTCACCAAGTTGTCCGGCTAATGAATGTGAAATCTACTTTTCAAAGGCGCTCTGACGACACCACAGATAAAGTGGAGTGATATTCCTTCTTTGTAAGAAGGAGTTTGTTTACCACCGATGCAGCTCACACACAGTCCCGCTGCAGCCACAGCTAATGTTAGCAGCAAAAATGTTAGCAATTTAGCAAGCCATAGCATCTTCACCAAACTAAACTGGAGAAGAACACCCTGCTTATGAGCAATGTTGGGACTAACGCGTTACAAAGTAACGCGTTACTGTAACACGTTACTGTAAAGCCGTTAGTTTAGGCGGTAACTAGTAATCTAAAGCGTTATTTTTTATATTCAGTAACTCAGTTACCGTTGATACATGATGCGTTACTGCATTATTTTACGTAATTTTTTATGTAGTATCGGCTAGAAACAGAAGATCTGAGTGTGTTTTATTGGAGCGCTGCAGTGTCGTCCTTCTGAATGTTCTTGTGTCACAAGCCGGAGGCGCGCTCTGTGTGTGTCTGGGTGTGGGTGTGTGTCTGGGTGTGGGTGTGGGTGTGGGTGTGGGGAGGGGGGGGGGGGGGGTCTGTGTTTACTAAAAACGGAGCCGCAGCTCCCGACACTCGACTCAAGTGTCTTAACATGGAGATATTCTCACTTCTTTTTTTTGTCGAGCACAAAGAAAAGAACATTTTAGTTAAATGTAAGTTGTGTCTTGGATCAAAGATCCCGTCTACTGCCCAAAACAACAAAACAAATCTGCCTGGTTAGGCTTCACCTTCCTTAGGTGAAGCCAGGTTTACAGCTATGTTGTTATTATGCGGTTTGTTACTTATGTATGTTATGTTGCAGCTATTTAAAATAGTTTTGTCAATTTGTTCTGGCCTGAAATAAATTGGCCCTTTGAAACATATCTTTGTTTTTGTGTGTTGAATGTAGACCACATTGCTTAGCAGAGTTCAGTGATGCAAATGCATGTCAAGTTGATCAACAGATTGTATTATTCTTCAGTGCAATAACAGTACTGAAATGAAGGCTAAAAGGGCATTAATGGGAGCTTTTAAAGAAAAAAGAAAAAAAAAAAGTAATTAAATAGTTACTTTTCACAGTAACACATTACTTTTTGGTGTAAGTAACTGAGTTAGTAACTGAGTTACTTTTGAAATAAAGTAACTAGTAACTGTAACTAAGTACTGGTTTTCAGTAACTAACCCAACACTGCTTATGAGCAATCTTTATTCGCAGATTTATGAGTCACAGCCTATTAAAAGTATTTGACCTCCCCAAAGGAGAAGAAGACATGATGTCAGTATATCTGCTTTGTCCTCTGTAGCCTCATCACTTCATTTTGTGAGAATGAACAAGGATATTTTTGTTGTTCTACAGTGAATGATGGGTCTGGTTTATTTATATCATACAATCTAAAGCAGAGGAAAAGTAACAAGTTCAAAGTACAGTGGAACCTTATTTTACGAACCCCTCTATTCGCAAACATTTCAGTTTACAAACTTGTGGATAGCGTCAAATATACCTCTCAGGGTTTCTCCTTAATGTTGAATGTGGCGCGCTGCCTCAGCATTTTCATTCTCGCCACATCTTGAAAATAAGTTGTTTTTTTTACTTAAAAACTATTTAAAATAATATAATATATTGTAGTCCTCAGAAGAAGACTGACGCTATATTAAGCTTTTATTACCAATCCACGATAACAAACGGCACAATTCCAACAGGTTGTACCTCCCGTGAAAACACTTTCATCTAGGTGTTTCCCCAAACACACAACACTTCCTCATTCTCTGCCAATCACCTTTCAGGCACGGACGGTGTGTTTGCAAACATTGGAAAAACTGACATCAAATCCAAACCACATGAATATAAAACATTAACACCAGCTGGTTGTTACAGTATGAATTGATATATATAGCCTATTATTTGCGCACTATTGGCAAGTGATGTAACAAAAACTTGACCACCTAAAAAAGTCTTTCATCACCAAAAACTGCGCTGCCAAATCTGGTTGTAAACAAAACGTGTGCCATTGTCAGCATGTCTGCAATCTTGACGTAATTTTAATATATCGCACATATACGCACAGACAGCCATCTACAAACTGTGCTAATATTAAGAGGACAGTGGCGGCTTTAAAGTAGAGAAATTTACTGGAGCAACCGCGTCAAGCAAGTGTGACGTCATGCTCGCTGCAGCATGACTCTTTTGTAGCGGACATCGAGGGACAGAAGAAGTCTCTAAACATGAGTACGTTTTACAATAACACTGGAAAAAGATGCTAGATGTGTAGCTTAGTGGTTTTTAATTAAAAAAATGTATTGAAAGTCTCTAGACATTTGAAAATATCTCAACAAAGTACATTGTACAAAAAGCAGCAACAATTGAAAATATGGTAAAACGCTAAAAAAATTATATGTTAATACTAATGAATAATAACAGATTTGTTGTGTCGTTTACATTTTTTTAGCTTTTTTAAATAAAATAACCATCATAGCAAATTACTCTATGATGTTATTGTGACCATGCCCATAAACACACCCCCAGACGCGTCCCAATGCCACAGGTATCTTGGCAGTCTAGAAGAAACCCTGCCTCTGTGTGTGAACCATGTCTCTCTGCACGAACGCTTCATTCATTCATTTTGGGTCCCGCTGGGGACACAATTTTGGAAGATTGAGGAAGCTAGCTTCGTACCACAGCAAGTTTTTAATTGGGATGATAACAGACTTTTATAGAGAAAGATGCCAACGCGGACTGATTTTAAAGCGGAGAAGAAAACTACCTCTTGTTCAGCTAGGCCTCTTCCAAGATCACACACACAGCCCCTCCCCCGTCCCTCCCTACTCTTCCTCTGTCTGTTCCTTTCTTGTCAGCTCCTCTTTTGCTGATGGTTAATGTAAGTGGATTTTACTTTTTCAAAGGTTTATTATTGTAGCAATATTATTGTTAAAGTTAAGGTTTTTTTGTCATTTCTGATTGTTTGTGAGGGCACCAAAAGGACTTTTGTGTGTGTGTGCATGTTGGCAGAGCAGCGCATACAGCAGAGTTTAGTTTTCAGTTGTTGTTGTTTTGGCTTGTTAATAAAGAGACAGTTGATTCATCACCTCCTTTTTATGTTTGTTAAATACACAGTACTGTATTACATTTTATATTGTGTTCAAAGAGTACCAACCTTAACTATAATATAGGGCACTAATTTCGAGGCTGGTACCCATTATTCACATTTACATTGTTTCTTATGGAGAAATGTGGTTCTCTATACCAGTGGTTCTCAAATGGGGGTACGCGTACCCCTGGTGGTACTTGAAGGTATGCCAAGGGGTACATGAGATTTTTTTTAAATGTCTGTCAAAAAGAACTGTGAAAAGAAATGCAACAATGCAATATTCAGTGTTGACAGCTAGATTTTTTGTGGACATGTTCCATAAATATTGATGTTAAAGATTTCTTTTTTTGTGAAGAAATGTTTAGAATTAAGTTCATGAATCCAGATGGATCTCTATTACAATCCCAAAAGAGGATGATTACTTATATGTGTAGAAATCTTAATTTATAATTGAATCACTTGTTTATTTTTCAACAAGTTTTTAGTTATTTTTATATATTTTTTTCCAAATAGTTCAAGAAAGACCACAACAAATGATCAATATTTTGCACTGTTATACAATTTAATAAATCAGAAACTGATGACATAGAGCTGTATTTTACTTCTTTATCTCTTTTTTTCAACCAAAAATGCTTTGCTCTGATTAGAGGGTACTTGAATTAAAAAAATGTTCACAAGGGGTACATCACTGAAAAAAGGTTGCGAACAACTGCTCTATACAAGCTTTTCTATTTATCAACCCTGTTCAAGAAACAATTAAGTTTGTAAATCGAGGTTCCACTGTACTTGCTTTTGTACTTTTAAGAAGTGTTTTATTGTTTTTAGAAGTATAACTAAAGCATGTTATCAGGACCTGATGTTTTATTTCAGTAAATGGCTAATACTGCATCTCTTAAAAGTCTGTTAAAAACAATAAATGACTATACAAAGCCATTTTTTGTAATATGTCAATCTTTTGATCTGCAACAATAATCTTTTGAATTTAAATGAGCATTTCTCAAGTTGAGGGCTTTTCTCAGCATTTTAGGTGAGATTATAAAATAAATTAATTATTAATTACAGATCACTATTAATTGCTAATTGTTTGATAGCACTAACATATTGTATCAAGTAGTCCTTGCACATATCCATCCCAAACTGGAGCACTAAACCAGCTCGGGCTTGTGTGCTACTAGCTGGTACTTTTTAGTACCAAAATAGCAGGTTTATCCCACAACGAAGAGAAGATGACATCATACCAGTCTCCGCTGAGTTTGCAGGGCCCAGTAAGAAGGTTGGAGTAAATGTACAAAGGCCAACCATAGGCTGCAGCAGCAAACTGCATACAGTGGGCGGCTTTCTCCAACTCTGCCTCCAAATCTTCTCCCTTCAAATTGTAATTCATGTTTAAAAAAAGGACCTGCTGAACAAAATAAGCGTAGCATCTGTTAAGAGACTCAAGTACGTACAATGGGAGAAGATGGACTGTGAGCTACAGTGACATCAGGGTCTCTGCTCCGCTCCATCTTGTCCTGTTCCTGATGCAGCAGAGCCAAACCGGCAGCAATGTCACTGGGAACCAAGTCTGTGTCCTGCAACAACACACACATATTATTTATATCATGAAGAATGAAAGACGTACATTTTGGGCTGTTAATGATTTATGTGAACTATTCTTTTTCTAAGGTGAAATTATTATACAGTACAACATACTGTCCATCTACAACAGGGGTCTCAAACACGCGGCCCGCGGGCCAATTGCGGCCCGCGAGACGTTATTTTGCGGCCTGCGAGACGTTATTTTGCGGCCCGCACCTTAATATGAAAATGTAATGTTAGTGCGGCCTGCGAGTTTTATATGAATGGCGCTTGACAGCGTCATACTTGTAAACCCTCACGATTTTTCTGGGAGACTCCCGAATTTCAGTGCCCCTCCTGGAAATCTCCAGGGGCAACCATTCTCCCGAATTTCTGCCGATTTTCACCCAGACAACAATATTAAGGGCGTGCCGTGACTGCACTGCCTTTAACGTCCCCTACAGCCTGTACAAACAGCGTGCCAGCACAGTCACATGTTGTATTTGGCTTCTGTAGACACACGTAAGCGACTGCAAGACATACTTGATCAACAGCCACACAGGTCACACTGAGGGTGGTCGTATTAACAACTTTATCACTGTTACAAATATGCGCCACACTGTGAACCCACACCAAACAAGAATGACAAACACATTTCGGGAGAACTTCCGCACCGTAACAGAACATAAACACAACAGAACAAATACCCAGAATCCCATGCAGCTCTAATATGCGAAAACAGAAAAATCTGTTATGTCGCAGTCAGTCCAAGTGCCAACAACATTTTATGACTGAAAGTACATTTTATTCTCTTAATTTGATATAGTTTTTGTTTGGTTTTGTGATGGGCTTATTTTGTTGAAAACATCATTTTGTCATTGCTCTGCTGGCCAAAGAGGAAGAGCATAACCAGCAAGCTGGCTGCCTTTGTACTTAATGTGAGTCTGCCTATTGTACTATCTGTGCCTTGCCACATACTGTAAGATGTGCCACAAACCGGCTAATAATATTACTACTTATAATTTTTTAAAATCAGGTGTGAGTTTTTTGCTGGCATAAGAATTAGCGGATGGCAGACGGAGTGTATACATTTCAATTTAGGCTTTATAAGGGACAAGCGGTAGAGAATGGATTGATGGGCTACAGCTGGTCCTTATGCGCTTTAAAAAACAAAACAATCTGGAGGCGGATGAGAAAGGCGATGACAGACAAACTGATTGATTAACCTCTTTGCATGATATGTTACCGCTGACCATCATGGGATTATTTATGAAAACGAGGACTCAAAGTCATCAGCAAAATGAAGGCGCAATGCTCTAAAAAAATACTTGATCCCTGCGCCTTGCTAGACAGGATGTGCTACAGCTAGTCATGGTGGACTTATTGTAAAAAAAGGGACTGATTTTGACACAAAATGTGGAAATGTATGTCAAAATAGGAGGCTATGCTGGTGAAATAAATGTCTTGTTCTTTGGTGTGTAGTAGTTCACTAAAATAATATTTAGTCACTTCAGATATGATATGCTACTATGCCTGCTAGGCCAGATAGCACTTGTTACGGTCTCCCAACTAGCCTCTTTTCAAGTCATCCAGTCATTGGAATTCACATTTTCAAAGACTTTGCTTACAACTTCTTTGATACGATTAAAGTATATAATGGAAAAAAACACTTTAATAGCTGATGCCGGTAGATTTGACAGCGGCATTCGACACTGTTAACCACAAAATGTGAACATTTTGTCTTAAGTCATGTGTAAGTTTCAAAGGCACTGTCCTAAAGTGCTTCCAATCTCATCTGACAGACAGGTCTTTTGCTGTCAACCTTGAAAATGTTTCTTCTTCTAAAAAAAAAACCTCTAACCTATGGAGTGCCTCAAGGCTCTATTTTGGGACCAGTGTTATTCTCCCTCTACATGCTGCAACTGGGATAGATTTGAAAAAAATCATAAAATACCTTTTCATTTTTTGCAAATGGTGCAAATGTATCTACCTTTTAATTCCAAAATGGACTCACCAGAAGCACTAATTAAATGCCTACAAGAGGTTAAAAAAAACTGGATGTCCATACATTTTCTCAATTTAAATGACACAAAAACAGTCAGTTTTGTGAGTCTGATCTCGTCTCCGGCCTGATCAGTGCCCTGAGCCCATTATATAGGCCTACCTTTGGCAAAATGTCTTGGTGTTTTGTTGGGATTTTTTTAATGATATTTTTTTCAACTCGTTAATCAAATAATCTCAGTGGTAAAGAAAAAATAATGATTCTTCCAGCTCAGACTTCTTAGGGAAGGTCAAACAATACCTGCCCACAAACCAGTTAGATAACATCCTGTTTGGACTACTGTAACTCTTTGTACTTTGGCATTAGTCCTCCACTCGTGGCTAACAACAGGTCCAAAATGCTACTGCACGCCGACTCACAGGTGTAAGGAAAACATGACTACATCAGCCCTGCACTTGTTTCTCTCCACTTAGCTGTCCGTTGTTTTTAGAATTCAGTTTAAGGTTTCATTATTTGTTTTTAATTCTTTCCATGGGCTGGCTCTGCCATATTTATCTGATTTACATGTTTTACAAAGAGCTATAAGGTCATACGGCTAGAGTTTTTAGAGTGTCCAAGGTCCAGACTGAACACCAGAGAAGACAGAGCTTTTGCAATAGCAGGCCCTCAATTCTGAAATAGTCTCCCGCTGAACCTCAGAGCTGCTACGTCTCTCCAGACTTTTAAACCTTCACTAAAAACTCACATTTCTGTTAGCTTTTAACACAAGCTGAGCTGGACATGTTTGTGATTTTATTTATGCCTTTTTTTCTATTTTTATGGATATCCAGCACCCCCGCAATCCCAAGAGAGATAAACGGTAAAAAATGGATGGATGGATAAATCTCTTATTCTAGTTATCCTGCTTACATTTTCTTTTTTTTTACCATTTTATTATCTGGCTCATTTGCCTGTGTTTATAGCCCTGTCTGAACTTACTGTGATTATAAGTGGGTTTTTCACCTTTCTGTTTTGAATTTGTACAGCACTTTGGTGTAGTAGTGGCTTTTTTAATTGTGCTATACCGTATATAAACTTGACCTTAAGTAATAGGACTGCAGGCCTAAGGCTAAATTGGGGCCCTAAAAATAATTTCATTTGAAGCCACCTTCCCTCTGCATTACAAATTTTTTTCACACTTTTTAATTGATATTAAACCATTTTTATACATTGCTAATAAAACATTAATTTAATTTGATGCATGTTTTCTACTAAAACAAATTCATGAAAAGAAATTGTTCAATTATTTTCTTAGTGCAAAATAACAATTTTAACATAATTAAAATGGGTCATTCTCTACAAGTTTTTTCTACATTTAAAACACTTCCTTGGGGTCTATAAACATGTAATGGAGGTGCTTTGGTCAACATTTTTCATAGATTTTGTTTTACAGATCATCTTTAAGCCGCTTTCTGTCTGTACACAATGTGCCATTTTGCGGACGATTTTAATGTATTTACGTGCCGAAGCCATCCTCCAGGCCAAGTCTCCCCCCATCATGTTATAGTTTTAGCGCTTCCATACCAAGTCTACTGACAGATATAAGTTAGAACTATAAGCTACGTTTTATTACAAATGGCAACAGTGGAAGATGCATGAGCATGTACGAGCCAGTCTGCCCCACAACAAGAGAATGGAGAAAAAGAAGGAACTTATTGACTACAACTTTGGACTACAACTGAATAAAAATGGCAGACTTGGGCAAAGCTCTTCAGGTGAACCTTTTCTATATATTGAATAGAGATATCCGCTGACGTAACAAAGTCCCAAATTCCAAAAAGCTGGTTTGGAAAGAGGCGAAAATATTTTATTATTATCTCCACCATGGTTTGGATGCAAATTTTCGGAAGTTATTGTTATCCCTCAAAAACAGATGGCAACAGGTAAAAAAAGTTGGTTTTGCATAATATGACCACTTTAAAACATATTTTTAAAGTCCTTGCTACCGTTATTACCTGGATTTGAACCCAGTACCTTCTGAGAGTGTGAGTACGACAACCACTGGGATAATAACATTTAACAAGAAAACGCCCTGTCATCGAAGAAAAAGGTTCAATTGTTTAAACTGTAATGAAGTGGAGACTGTACATGGCCGCGTGGCCTAATGGATAAGGCGTCTGACTTCGGTTCAGAAGATTGAGGGTTTGAGTCCCTTCGTGGTCGTCTTTTGAGGCCAACGAGAAGCTCATTTTTATTTTGATTTAAAATTTCCAAACTCTAAAATATACACAGCGCGTGTTCTGCATTTAGGGCGGGGCGGCCCTGTGTGACTGAGTGAATGGAACTTTTTCATGTGTCACTCATACGTATACGTATATCACTGGCATAGCTAGATGAACAAATATGCATTAATTGTAGTGTCATTTTTAGACCAAATATATGAAATTATATAATCTCCCACTGGAGAATCACTGTTCTATCAATTAAAGCACCTTCTAAATGAGTGTTTTGTTACTACTGGAAACGTAAAAGAAAGAGAAGATGAGCCTTACTGAGAAGAATCCACTGACGAGCTGTGAAATGCTGGAAAAGGCCGCTCTGTGGCTTTCGTCCTGCGGCAAGCAACAACACAGCAGTCGAAGCCTGCTCTCCCACACCTTCACTGCGATGGAGCGGGCTGTGGAGAGGAACTGAGTTCCCCCGCTGCTCTCCAAATGTCGCACCCCCAGTGGCTCCATGGCAGCAGGCGGCGGACGGGGATTGCCCATCGGGTCAAAGACGAAGACGACGCCCAGAGCGGTGAAGAGGAGTATGATCCAACTGTTGTGAAAATTAAGTACAGCTATAGACAATTGAACAAACAAAGAAGTGCATGACAAACATCTAACCTGGCAACCACAGCTGCGATGACAGCGCCCACGGTGGCCGGGTCACAGCCTTTGCCGTCATCGGACACCCAAACAGCTCCCAGACAGGCCCACACAAGCTCAGGGAGGTACAAGATAGCTCGCAGGTACACCAACGCAGGCATGGAGCGCCGTGCCCCAGGGTTTGTAATGGTACCTTCAGGCACAATAAAATAGCAAAGCAACTCTTAAAATTGCTTTAAAAAAAGGCACAGAACATGGCAACTTTTCAGAAATCCTTTGAAATACTATGCCAACTAACTTTTGGACATGTGCTGTATGACGTGTTTTTATAGGATCATTTGTCAAACAATTGTCAACCTATAGAAACATCACTTCTACAGAATGTGCAAATATTTATATGGCCGTTTTTACCTTGAGCACTGACATATACAATGGCACATAGCGACAGGATGATGAGTGCCAGCACCACCAACAGTCCAATCAGGTAGATGTGAAGGACACCTTTGCCGTTGCAATCAAATTGACCTTTGTGGTAGGTGTACAGGATCATGGTGCCAATCCACCTAAAAGACAACATTAGCAAACATAAACAGTGAATCCAGAAAGTATTCACTCCGCTTATCACTTTTTCCATATCTTACATGTATTATTTATTACAGCCTTATTTCACAATTCTTTAAATTAGGGAGGCGGCGATCGATTGTCCATTAATATGTATCTGGCGATTTTCGCCAAAACTTACGCAATCGCCATTTTGGGTCTCCTTTAGAAATCGATCAATTATCAGAGCGGATATTAGACTTTTGAATGTACAGTACAGGCCAAAAGTTTGGACACCTTCTCATTCAATGGGTTTTCTTTATTTTTATGACTATTTACATTGTAGATTGTCACTGAAACATCAAAACTATGAATGAACACATGTGGAGTTATGTATTTAACAAAAAAAGGTGAAATAACTGAAAACATGTTTTATATTCTAGTTTATTCAAAATAGCCACCCCTGCTCTGATTACTGCTTTGCACACTCTTGGCATTCTCTCGATGAGCTTCAAGAGGTAGTCAGCTGAAATAGTTTTCACTCCTAAGGCGTCATAGTTTTGATGCCTTCAGTGACAATCTACAATGTAAATAGTCATGAAAATAAAGAAAACGCATTGAAATGAGGTGTGTCCAAACTTTTGGCCTGTACTGTATATCGGTCTCTATTTATAGGTATCAGCATATACAATATTTACACAAATGGTACCAGTATTTAGTATTTTTTTAAATGTATAATTAGTCAAGTAAATAGTTCTAACAAATGCAGAAGCACCAGCCCTTTTGCCTGCTTGTGAAGAATTCACACTCACTTTCTCATCTTTCTGTAATGTTGGTTGCTTGACACAGTACAACTACAGATTGATCTCTTCTGCTTGGGTTTCAAAACTTCAATTTTCGGCCGGGAAATGCAGTTTTTGTCCTTCTTTTCCCTGCATCTTACCGTCGTTTTGTTTGTTTCGCTACTGCAAGGAACAATCCTTTGTCCGCAGCACTCAGAGTGTGGGCTCAAGGAGCGCGGTGAGTTTCATTTAGCATGATTCAATCAAACAACAACAACAATGGGTATGGACATTAAGATGACAGGAAAGATATCCCTGCCAAAAAAAATATATTGATAAATACGAGACTTATTATACAAGTGAAGAAGAAGAGGCAACATTCTAACACTTTCTGGAACACCCAGGAAGAAATTGTGTCAGCCGGCTTGAAAAATGTCCCATGGAAGGAGCCTCAAATTGATTTTATTTAAGTATTCGCAATATTTCAGATTTTCTCACGAGGAAACCTTACAATAAACTGCAAAGATATTATGTACAACTGAGTAGATGTGATATAGAAAAATCCCATATTTTTACACATTTTCCCAGGATATTTCCCATATTTCGAAAGGCAAATGTTGATGCTCCTCTGGACACGCAGCATTAGACACTGATGTTGTTTGGTGCTATATCAACTACAACATTAGTGCAGCATTAAACATTATGTCTCTGCTGGTCCGAAGTTTTCTTAAAAACAATGTTAAAAACACAACTTAAAGCCTTGTGCAGCTGTTTATTGACAAAACCATTACATGTCGATATAGTGCTGAAGTGTATTTCTGGTCTTGTCATCCTCGTCCGGACAGAAGGATGTCACGGCAGTGTGGCTGTATCAAAAGAGACGTCGGAGACGCTTTACTGAACCAAAAGTTGCTTTATTACAAGCAAGTGTCATTTAAACAGGTCTGCAGTTCCCTGTAGGAGCCTAGGTCAAATATGGAGGACTTTTAACTGGAGAAGCCAAACCATCAGTTTATATATTCCTACTTTGTCTGTCTAGGTGTGCGATAAGTCCAAACGGCACCACCTGACCATAAAAGGAGATGTTTCTGTCTGGAAAACAACTGCTTTAAGTCATTACTTAAAGGTTGGCGTTTGAACTAGACAGGTAGTCTCCTCTCAAGGATATGGCTATCACTTTTGCATTTCGAAGTCCCACTTAGGGCCTCCTTCCGACGAGAAGTGATCCAATTTACCTGCAAATATCAAACTAAAGGGCCTTATCTTATCATGTGCTCAAATTGAAATACCATTGTTCACTCAAACTTGATCGTTTGCTTTCTACAAGATGAATATGAGCATTCACCATATGAGTAGAGATGTCGATAAATGCTTTAAAATTTAATATCGGAAATTATCGGTATCGGTTTCAAAAAGTAAAATTAATGACTTTTTAAAACGCCGCTGTACGGAGCGGTACATATCCGGTAAAACACGGACGTAGGCCTAGTATACTCTGGACTGAAGCTGTGTGCCTTCATTGTTTTTGTAGCTGTTGTTTTGAGGCATGTTTAAAACAATAAAAAATAATACACTTTGTGAAAGTCAAAGTATAGTATTTCCCATAGTTGTAGTGGGTATCAGGATTATCTCAGGGAGAGCATGTCCCAAATTCCAAGCTGTTTTGAGGCATGTTAAAAAAAATAATGCACTTTGTGACTTCAATAATAAATATGGCAGTGCCATGTTGGCACTTTTTTCCATAACTGGAGTTGAAGTTCTCTTATTTTGGAAAACCTTGTTTTTGATTGATTGATTGAAACTTGTATTAGTAGATTGCACAGTACGGTACATATTCCGTACAATTGACCACTAAATGGTAACACCCGAATAAGTTTTTCAACTTGTTTAAGTCGGGGTCCACGTTAATCAAGTCATGGTAAAGTTACATTGTTTAATGCATCCAGCGGGGCATCACAACAAAATTAGGCATAATAATGTGTTAATACCACGACTGAATATATCAGTATCGGTTGATATCGGAATCAGTAATTAAGAGTTGGACAATATTGGAATATCGGCAAAAAAGCCATTATCGGACATCTCTACATATGAGTTAATTAATATACTTCAGTGCAAATGAATATCTGCTCCAAATATCCCCAAATAAATTGTGTCCAGGTCACTGGTGGCCAAACCAGTCCTTTATAAAATGTGTATTTAAAGACTTTTAAAATTTGCGGAGCCACAAAATGTACCAAAATTAGCCAAACATTTTACCCATCTTAAATGTCAAAATTCTAAGTATTTTATGAAATGTTTGCAAGTTCATCAAAAATAAAAAAACAACAGAATGAGGAGAAAGTGTCCACTGCAAGTAGATTTTAAATCCCTCAACTGTATCACGCATCATTTCAAAGAATTGCAAAGTTATAACGGCTCATTTGCAAACAACGACTTAATAAAACATTTTTAAAAAACAGGTAATTTAGAATCATACGTACCAAACCACACGGACCAACAGTTCGAAAGAGCCAGGGAAAACGAGGTCATCACTGGCGATGCCCCAGCGACGAGCAAAAACCACCATCCCAGGCATTTTGGGATTAAAAAGATGCAAGTCTGACAGGAGGTGACTTATTGCTAGCAAATGTACTCAACTGGCGCTTCAGGCCATTCATGACTCCACTTCCTGAAAACAAAGCAGCGTTGCTACATTGTACATTATTACTTCTATTGCAACACCCGCGCTGGATCTGTCTGCACACGTCATTTTAATGTCGTAATGTAATGTTAAGCAAAAGGTCGCAGCTCCAACTTCAAACGGAGACCCAGTAGTGCTGACCTGTTAAACTGACATGAAATAATGATATTAAGTAAGGTGGTTAATACGGGCTTACTGTTGTTACGTGACGAGCTTCCCACATAGGCGATCTAAGGTTAGCTGCAAAATACTAAAAATAAACCTATTCCGGGAATGTGTTGTTAATCAACAAGCAAATAGTTCCTTTTTGCGATTTAAAGATACTCTCTCTATTTACTTAGAGTAAATTAATGACAACTAAAGCAAAAAAATGGGCTTGTTTGTTTTGCCCACAAACCGTGTCCGCTTAGATAGGGAACCCCCAAGCAACAAAGCAAGGTATAATTGTTCCGCGTTTGGCTTTTTGGTAACGCCCAATGACTGTGGCGCACCAGCTTGGCGGATAATGATTTTGAACATTAAAAACGAACGTAAGCACATTCAAGATTGAACTATTCCATTTGGTAACTTTAATACTTCAAATACATTCCACTCAATGATTCATTAATCGAACCAATTGGTCACTTAAGAAACGTAAATAGTTTTTCAAATTATTAATAATTCTCTGGGCGCTCAAATCGGTTCCATGGTGTAATGGTTAGCACTCTGGACTCTGAATCCAGCGATCCGAGTTCAAATCTCGGTGGAACCTGATATTTTTGAAAGTGATCGGTAACTTTTTTAGTACTTAATTACTACTACTAATAATTATATATTTAAGTGCTCAATTTGCCTAATCGGTGGATTTAAATGGGCCTGTTTATTTGTTTCGACTGTATGACGAAGTCGTCACCGCGTGACGTCATATCAACATGGCGGCCTACATTGTGAGACGCTGTTGTTTTCTGAGCGTTAATCTTCGACCTAGTTCAATAATTCCACAGTCTTTAAAACGTGGCAGTGTTCGAATAAATCAAACGAACATCATTCAACAATCAAACGCTGGCTATGGAACCCGGGGGAAGGACAACGAACTGCTGGTAAATTCAATATATCATCGCTGTTTACTTTACTGAAAGAATGTCACCCAAACAGTCGATTTGAAGAAATAAATAAAGTGGTATATCTTAATGTTGTTTGTGACACACACAATGCTGCGCCAGCCAAGCAAACAACGGTGTCATGCTAGCACAAATGACTCAAAACTAATTTCATTATTTTGACCTCTTTTAGGATAACCAAGTGTACATTCCACTGGGTAAATATTCAAAAATGTATCATTCATATGACTTACAAAAATAGTGTGATTCCTGCCTCATTTGTCTTCATTAACTTTATTTTCTTCTTAGACCGCCTGACCGTGTCTTACAGCAGGAGTAGTGGCCCTGGTGGTCAGCATGTCAATAAAGGTCTTCAAAAGTTATGACTAAAAAAATAATCAATAGTAATTATTAATGTTAATATACAGTTAACGTTCCCTGTTTATTAAACCCTCAGTCAACACAAAAGCAGAGATCAGATTCAACGTATTAGCAGCGGACTGGATCCCTGAAGACGTACGACTGAAAATTCTGGAAAAGGTTGGTTTCCAATAAGGATTTCAATATTCATGGTGAAAAATATACATCTGAGATTGAAGTGTATTTATCTGCTTTGTGGTGCAGAACATAAACCGTATCAACAAAGCTGGGGAATTGCTTGTCACCTCAGAACTGAGCAGGAGCCAGCAGAGAAACGTCAGTGATTGTGTAGAGAAGATCTCTACTATTATTGCTGAGGCTAGTAAAAAGCCGCGTGAACCCACACCAGAAGATCTCGCCCTCAGAGCATCAAGGTAACAACAGCTTGTTCTATAAAGCAGTGGTTCTCAAACAATTTTTTTCACCAAGTGCCACCTCAGAAAACACTTGGCTCTCTAATGACCAACAATAAAATACAGTAGCGTAGTAGGCCTAAGTATTCATTAAAAACAGAGCAGAGGTTTTATTTAACAAGTATATTTAATATTTTTGACCACTGTAACATTACACACAATGAACAAACATCATCGACAATGATACTTCTTATACAGTACGTATTTACAGCGTTCTACTGCGTACCACTGAATAGAGCCCACAGTTTGAGAATCACTGCTATAGATAGTATTTCCTCATTGAGTGTTACCTCAACTTAAGAGTGTTTTGAGATATTTGTTATGCTTTTGCATTTTGTGTTATAAGCGTCCGTACCATTAGTTGGCATAGCAAATGTCACAGTGATCCAACCAAAGCTGTTTTACTCGCTAGCTTTAGCTTATTGCTAGAGATGGACATGTTTTCCAACGATGGGTAGGAAGAAGGTGAGAGTGAAGGACAGTGCTGAGAAGAAGTGGACAATATTCATTGAAATATGGAAATTAATAATCAAAAACATGATGTAGTATCTAAATGGGGGACATTTATCCATGAAAATATGGAAAAGATGCTGATGGTGTGTTTGATGGAGAAACAGCTAGAAGGAGATAACGTAAAAGTCCACTCTCCAAGGTCAATGCTACACACAAGATGTTAGTACACTCTCTTGTATTGTTTTTATACAATATTTTTATTTTTAAAAGGCATTTTACATGCTAAAATTGTGCTGTTTTGTGCTGGCTAAGCACCAATTAAATTGATTTAAATTCAGTTTGATGGAGATGTTGATTTGAGATACATGTGTTTTGAGTTAAGAGCTCTTCCACAGAACCAATTAAGCTCTTAAATTGAGGTACAACTGTACATTGTTAACATTTTAGAAATAGCGCCCACTCTCCAATTATTACCTGCTTCCAGTTTACAACTTATGCAACATTAAATAATTTACGGTAAATGGGTAAATGATGATAGTTTCTGTCATGTTAAAAAAAATGTTTTAAAAACTTTAACCGAAAGGAACCTTATGTTAGTGGGATGTTAGGCGATCAAACCTGGCGATCAGTTGGGGCACCATATCTATAACAGTACAGCTTAGATCATTCAATGAGGAAATATGTGTTAGGATCCGCTGCTCGGATCACAGTTTGTTTACTTTTTAGTGTCACGTGTGTTTTCAGCACCTTGTGTTTGTTTCTGTTGCCATGACGGCAGATTGTGCTCACCTGCCTCTGGTTAGCGTTCGGGACGCGCACCTGTTGCCCGAGCGCTAATCAGAGGGCTATTTAGTCTTTGCCCGGGCCTCACTCGGCCTGGCTTGTTAATTTGCTTATATGCAACATGTACGACTACTTCGATTCCCGCTAGCTTTCACGCTATGCCATTTTTGCTTACTAGCTCCCACGCTAGTCCCTTTGTTTTTGTTTTCCATGCTATGAGCACGTCTTTGTTTTTTTCCCTGCTATGATTTGTGCTTAAATAAATCATTTTCCTACCTGCACGGTGTGTCCGAAGCCCGTCTGCGTCCCTGGGAGAACACCTCGCACCATGATGCGACCCGGTCGTTACAATATGCTGATTATATTCCTTATGCCAGTAAATATTTAGCATGGGGACATTTTTTTGCAGGTTGGATAAAAGAAACAAGGAGCGAATCAGACAGAAGAAGATCAATTCAGCTACCAAGCAGAGCAGGCAACTGTAGTTCCATGAATGTTTTAACATCAATAATTTATGTTTTTTCTTTGTAATAAATTTTTTTTTCTAACATTTCTGTGTTAGCAGTGTTTCCGCTGTACAAAAACAGTACACACTCTTATCATTGTTAATAAGCAGTTTAGACTTTATCACTGTTACCAATCGCTACTTTTATTCATTAATATTGAATTGACACCAGTGGAGACTATTCATTACCAAATACAGATTCAAACACATAACCTGTCTTATGCACAGTGTTGGGACTAACGTGTTACAAAGTTAGTTTCGGCAGTAACTAGTAATCTAACGCATTATTTTTTATATTCAGTAAATAAGTTACTGTTACTACATGATGCGTTACTGCGTTATTTTACGTTATTTTTTATGTAGTATCGGCTAGAAACAGAAGATCTGAGTGTTTTATTGCAGCGCTGCGGTATCGTCCTTCTGAATCTCTTGTGTCACACAGAGGAGGCGCGCTGTGTGTGTGTCTGGGTGTGGGGAGGGAGGGAGGGAGAGAGGGGAGGGGTGCGCGCAGCAACATTCGTGAGGGAGGGGCGGAGACAGAGAGAGCGAGAGAGTTGTTAACACGCATGCGTCGCCAGGCTCAGCTTTTTATCGATAGATTTATCAGATTTAATTTTTTGTTATCTATAGCAGGGGTGTCAAAAGTGTGCCATTTGCGGCCCACAGCTAATGTTTTAAAGGCCCACAGCACATTCTAAAAATACTATTAAAATAAACAAAAACATTACAAAAGTGAAATAAAAAAGCTTAAAGGTGAAATATAATTTAGAAAAAGTTGCAATGTTGACTAATAAAACGAAGCTGTTTTTTTTTCTTTCAAACTGTCATTGCTCAAAACATAATATTGAATCAAAATCAATGTTATTATGAATTATAGTACACACACTCTGTCAATTCTCTTGTATACTCTTTCATTCTAGAGTGGTTGATTATCACATCACTCTAAATGTATAGAATATAAAGTTCACAAACATAAAGAGGGATGCTAGTGGGTCAGGCCAATCTTTCCTTATCTCTAAAATAAAACTGGGAAAATGTGTAGAGTGTTCTGGGTTTCAGACATGACTTTATTTCAGAATTCCTTGAGAGAAAAAACGCCTGGTTAGGCTTTGGTATGTAAAAATAAAATTAAAGTACTTATTTGGTTTACGGCTATGTTGTTATTACGCTGTTTGTTACTTATGTGTGTTATGTTGCAGCTATTTAAAATAGTT
>NC_084738.1:7444047-7467293 GCF_033978785.1 Entelurus aequoreus
CCGTGTTGGATTTGTTACACAAACAAATATATAAATTAAAAACAAATAATAATCAAAGTTCAAATTAATAAATAGATATTGATAAGTTGTAATTTACCTAATTAGATGACAATGCCTCAATTATCAATACATTTGTATGTACTTTGTAAATCCTTAAGTTTGAACAGTTTGATACAAGTGTAAAGTTGAATAATTGGGTAATATTTCATACTTGGAGGGCTCTAATAATGTTAAAAACTGATTTAAAAGGTCGTAAAACGTTTTTTGTGCTCTAACTATGAAACTATTCAGTTTAATAATAAACATTCTAGTAAAGTGCGACAAACGAGGGACAATTGTACTTTGTATCATATCGATAACAAAATGGACGACAATTGCGGTGTAAGGCTTTATTACCAATAGGTTTCACTGAGTGACAATTACATGAATATGGAGTTAATATGACAAGATGTATATAAAATGTAAGTCACAATAATGAATGAATAGAGACCATATTCAAACTTATAGTAAAAAGTAAAGCACTTAACATATGAAAACAGCATGTTAGTAACAAGTTATAACACTGGGGAAAAAATGCAAACACAGAAAAGGTCACTGCACTCAATGCAATGTAAATAATGAGGCATATCCCAAATACAAAATATAAAACAAAAACACAAGTTGGGAAATGTTCTCCCTACTAGTGTACTTAAAATGCACTTGATACATCACAGTAATGCACTCCTTCTACTGTATGTTGACAGTTTTATGTCTGATGTTATCAGCGAGAAAAACTTATATCATTCACTATTTTGCAGAGTAATTAAGGTTATATTGGGAATGTCAAATGTGCCTTTCAACATAGTCATAACATTCACTGTAGCAAAGCGTTATACAGTACATTTACGCAATCAAATAGTGGCATTACATTGTGGTAACAGGTTAGTTAGGTCATCTAGTAAGGCTGCAAGTGTAAGACGAAGATGATCAAATACATTGTTTGAATGAAAGCAAAAAATTGTCAACCCATGGATTAAAATGTTATTTGTGACAATATTCCACATTAAGGGGCTATAGGCGCTTTAAAGTATAGACAAGCAACATGACGACTCACATGATTTGTGTATTTGATGACTCCATGCCAAGGTATTGTCAAAAATAACAATCTGCAAAGATTGTAACGTTTCTCAAGGGCAGCATCTTTTAGGCATTTAGTGGGACCATCAACCACATTCTTTTCAAAAAGCACTACTTCCGCCAACCCGAGCAATGAACTTCACATTATCCATTCAAAGTGGTAATCTCGTTCTAATCCCGCTAGAAAGCGACTTGTGCAAAAGTGAGGTATCAAAGACAGAAAGCGTATTGATATATGAACAAAATAAATTGCTATGAGGATTATTAGCACCTTTACTGGTCAGACAGCATAAAAAAATGAGAAAAAATGTGAATATACTGCATTATTTCAAACAAAACCCTACATGTTTTTTAACTCGTCTTTCTTGTCAGTTAGTGTTTTATAATGATAGGATCTCACGGTTTAGATTTAAAGTACTTTGCTCCAGTTAAATAATAAGTCTAAAAGTACGGTAACACAGTAAAGACGGTAAATGATAAGTTCATACAGTACCATCTAAAAGTGAGTACACCCCTTGCAGTTTTTTCACTTATTTTTTATCTTCATGGCACAACAGCGAAGAAAGGATATAGTGGTACCTCAACTTAAGGGTGTTTTGAGATAAGAACTGTGTCTCTGCTAATTGTTATGCTTTAAATTGCAAGAGTTGTTGTAGCAAATGCCAAAGTGAACCCCATAAGAATTGAAACATCTGGTCTGACTCACTAGCGTTAGCTTATAGGTAGAGATCGACACAACTTGGTTTTTCCAACCGTGGGAAGGAAGAAAGTGACTGCTGAGAAGTGGATGATATTCATTGGATTAAAGAAATTAGTTGTCGAAACATTAAAAAAGTTTGTAGTCAACTTGGCAAAGCAATTTGAGCGTATGACTGCTAGTGTGCGCCTTAAAGAGGCAGAATGAGTCTAATGCCAGTCAAAAATGTAAAATAGTATGCAAACGGTGGACATTTATCCATGAAAATATGGAGAAGCTGCTGATGGTGTGTTTAATGGTGACGCAGCTCGAAGGAGATACCGTAGAAGTAAGCTCTCCAAGGCAAAATATGTACTGTATATTATTATTACATTACTTAATAAAACTACAGTAACTGTTTGTAGAATATTGTATTGTATTGTTTTTATGCAATATTTCCCATCTAAAAGTTAGTTGTTGTTTTTTAAAGGCATGTTACATGTTAAAATTGTGCTCTTTTGGGCGCGAGGGTGGGGGGTGGGGGGCAATTAGTTTGAGTTGAGATACAAGTGTTTTGAGTTAAGAGCTCCGTCACAGGACCAAAAAAAATCAAAAAAATTGATATACTACTGTACTTTGATGTAACGTAGTCCCTGTACAGTTTGTGTAATAGTGTACATTTACTGTGGCCTCAAAATACCCCAACACACAGCCATTAATGTCTTAACCACTGGCAACAAAAAGGAGTACTTCCCTGAGTGAAAATATCCAAATTGGGCCCCAACTAGTCATTGCAGCTATGTGAGTGGTGGGAGGTACTCTTTTGTGCGGTACTGTATGTTAACATCCACCATATTTTCATTGTATTTTATTTGTTAGATTGTGCAAAAGCAACGCGATAACTTATGTCGTGGAGTCACGACAATTCTGAATGGAAATGCATATACAGGATTTTCTGTAGAACTTTAATGCAAATGATGAGAGTTCTATCGTTGTTTCGTTTTTGTCAAGAGTAATTTTTATTTAATTTTTGCTATCAGTCTCAAAGCTACCGTTCCCCCTGCCTCAGAATATAAAATGGTAAGGTCATGTCTTTTTATTCCATCTACTGGCCTATTATGGTCAGCGTGCACACCGCTGATTGCAGAGTCGGCTGCTCGCTACAATGTGCCTAATTAGTCTTGCAGGCATGTTTGTTGTTGTCTACTGTTTTCTTTTGTTGGTAATATAATGTGTGATCTCGGTGAAAAATGCAGAAAACCTGATGATCTAGCACAAAGTTCTCAAACTGTGGTACGTGTATATAGTGGTACGTCAAATAATCACTTTATTTAGGTACAGTGTTTATTTTTCTATATTCAAACAAAGTGGCCCCCTTTACACTGCACACCAAATCTGATATTTTTGCCTTCAAGTGACACGGATCGGATTTCTTTTGCCAGTCTAAACGCTCCAAAGTGCTTCAAATGTGATCTTTTCTAATCAGATTAAGGCCACATTAGGAGGTAGTCCAAATCCAATTGAAATCTGATCTTTTCAAATGTGACTCATATATATATATATATATATATATATATATATATATATATATATATATATATATATATATATATATATATATATATATATATATATATATATATACACACACACACACTGTAAAAAAAAAAAATCCTATTTTTATGGTTAATTTACTCTAAATTTCTACTGTAATTTTTCTATTTTTTAAAAATAGTTTATAAAACTGTAGAATTGAAGACGTTATCTGTAAATAAACAATCCGCCTGTTATTTTAAGTAATATGCCAGTAATGACAAACTATGTATATTTCTATTTTTTTTACAGAAAAATACCAAATTAATTATACATAGCATTTTCTGTTTTCTTAAATTACTTTCAAATTCATGTAAAATTACAGTAATTATCTTTCATTAAATATGTAGCTTGTTATATAAAAGTCTATGTCCATACTAACAATCTAACACAGGGGTGTCAAACTCAAATACAGAGTGGGCCAAAATTAAAAACTGAACAAAGCTGCGGGCCAACGTTGAACAAATTAACCTTTAACGTACTCTACAAGCTATCATCACATCCGCTTATCATCCATTCTAACATCGTTCAGACCCAGTCACAAGTCATGTGCGGCTTCTGTACGCACACACGAGCGAATGCAACGCATACTTCATCAACAGCGATACAGGTTACACTGAAGGTGCCAGTATAAAAAAACTTTAACACTGTTAGAAATATGCGCCACACTGTGAATCCACACCAAACAAGAATGACAAACACACTTCGAGAGAACATCCGCAGCGTAACACAACATAAACACAACAGAACAAATACCCAGAATCCTTTGCAGCACTAACTCTTCCGGGACGCTACAAAATACACCCCCGCTCCCACCAAACCCCCCCCCCCCCACACACACACCTTGTAGCGTCCCGGAAGAGTTAGTGCTGCAAAGGGTTCTGGTTTGGTGTGGATTCACAGTGTGCCGTATATTTCTAACAGTGTTAAAGTTTTTTATTCGGCTACCCTCAGTGTAACCTGTATCGCTGTTGATGAAGTATGCGTTGCATTCTAACGTGTGTGTGTGTGTGTGCAGAAGCTGCACATGTTATGTGACTGGGCTGACTGGGCTGGCTGGCCGGCTGGCCGGCCCAGCTTTAGTGTTAATTTGATATTGCCTCAAGGGCCAAGTGAAATTACACGGCGGGCCACAGTTTGACACCCATGCTGTAGAATAAAGGTATTTTTCTGCAGAACTGTTTGCATCGTCACTTTATTAAAGGTGGTTGATGTTAACAATTCAGAAAAAATCTGTAAAATAATGGTATTTTTCTGTGGAACTGCCAGCATTGTCACTTCATTAAAGGTGTTTGATTGTAATAATTTGGAAAAACTCTGTACAATAAAGGTATTTTTCTGCAGAACTGTTTGCATCGTCATTTTCTTAAAGGTGGTTGATCTTAATAATTTAGTAAAAATCTGTAAAATTACGATATTTTTCCGCAAAATGTTTCATGAAAATTTCTGTAAATATAATGTTTTTGATCATTATTTGGTTTACAATGTGTTACTTTAATTTTATGGTTTTCGTTTGGCAGCCGTAGCTGCCAGTAGATGACCGTTTTTTTACAGAATTTTTTTTTACAGTGTACATATGTTTGTTTGTTTCACCCTAAAATCTGTCCTGTCCAGCCAATTTAGTAAAACTTTGGGTAGAATTGTATTAAATAAATCAGTTTAATAAATCAAAATTTATCAGAGCTGTTTATCTATTTTATAGAGGAATGTAGTCAATCTAGAACTGGCACCCAGTGTTATTGAAAAAGTATTGATTTACAATCGAGAATCGAATCGTTCCCCCAGGAATTGAGTCGTGCCCACAGATGCAAAGCCCAAATATGTACGGTGGCGACTTTTATTTTATTTTGTAGTACTCGTTGTGACTTCCTTGTTCATTTACGGAATCTTGTCAACTTCCTTGTTTTTTTACTTTATCGAGTGTGTATGCAAGTGACGTCGAGGCCACACACGAGCCACGTTGGGGCCTTTGCACGTTTACACTGGAGTCTGATGAAGATCACATTTTACTTGCAGTGTGAACAGTCAGCTGGAAAAAAAATCAGATTTACAAAAAATCTGATTTGGGCCACTTTGGCCTGCAGTGTAAACAGAGCCACTCTTACTGTTCATACTGTGTGTAATGTTACAGAGCCAAAAATATTAAATATACCTGTTAAATAAAACTTCTGCCTTGTTTTTAATGAATACTTAGGGCTACTACGCCACTGTATTTTAATGTTGGTGATTATTGTGGTACCGGTACTTGGTACTTTTTTCTGAGGTGGTACTTTGTGAAACAAAGTTGAAAACCTTTGATGTAGCATATTTCTGCACACTGAACACTAAATGCCATTTAAGACGAAACTATGCAGATTTGTTTTATTTTTGTACTGCTAATACATGCTACTCATATTTCCGTGTAAGACTCTACTTGGCATTTTCTGTACTGCACTTGAGTTGGCTGCTTGGCGACAAATGTTGCACTGCGCGGAACACTGACATTGTACCTAATGTCCTCTAGAGACGCATCACTGCTTACTAGATTTGCCTGATTTGCTGGATTTACTGGGTTTAGCGGCTTTGGTAGCTTTAATGTCCATCTTGGTCTTCTGGATACGGGAGAATATCTCCTTGAAGAGAGCCTTGTACTCTGGAGTGTTCTGTCCCAGGCGCTTATCCACCGCCTCCACTTGCTTGCCGATCATCTCAATGGCCTCCGGCGTGGATGGTGACTGGGTGGGGGTTGGGGGAGGGGCAGGGGTGTGACCCACGGCGCAGTCCTTCATGGAAGGGTCTCGGGAGACCGGTCGGGAAGTCTGGACGCCGGCGTGACAGAGGCTCTCCTCGTGGCGGCGGCATTTTCCCAGCAGCTCCTCGTATTTCTCCAATAAAGCGTGATACTGCTCATCCACCTCCCTGAGGATGGACATGCCTCTCTTTCTCACGCTGTTGGCGTGAAGAGCGTAGCTGCCTCTCCTGCGGCCAGATGCATCCCGGGCAACGATGGCGTTGAGTGCGGTGTCACTGCAGCTTTTCCTCACAGGGTTGGACTCGGGGAGAGCTTCCCCGCCCACGCCGCCTCCACCCTCCGACGCCTCCCTCACGCCTCCTCCTGTCTCCGCAACCTCTCCCTCCAGGAAAGTGTCGGTCTCCGGGGTGTTATTGAGCACGGTCTGGGTGAGGGTGACGCCGTCATCTTCGTTTCCGAGGAGGAAAGTTCTGCCGCGGCGTAGCTGCTGCAGCTCCTGCAGCTCCACCTCCAACTCTCTCACCCTGGCCTGACAGCTCTCAGCATCCTGGGGGGAAAAACAATCACACTGAAATGTTGCATTTATGAACGACATTAGCAATAGCGTTCATCAGTCACCTGCACACGTGTTTGCAGACGCGAGAAATCTGCAAGGAGCAGGTTGCACTCCTTCTCCACACCCTCTCGACGCCCCTTCTCGGACCGGATGGCTGCTCGTAGAGCTGACACCGCCTCCCTAAGGTGCTGGTTCTCCTCTTCAAATGGCTGACGCTTCGCCTCCACAGAGAAGCTTTCAGCCCTGCCCACCACAAACTCGTCCTCGTACCTTTTACAGACATGTTACAAATTAAACAACAGCAATCGGACAAAGTTGAAGCAGGATTAAAGTCCGTGCCTCAAAGACTGCAAGATGTTAAATAGCCAGAGGTGGTGCAACAAAGTATTGGTGGTGTGTAGTGGCTTGTTTTTCATGATTCCATACATTTTTTCTTAAGTGATTCCATAATATTTTGACTCTGATGGATCTAAAAATGAAACTCTAACTGACTACCACTATGTATATTCTTAATTCGTTTTAGTGTTTCTTAAAGCCAGAAAGTTGCCATTTAAAATGACTATAGTTCTGTGTCATGTCTATTATCTAGTGATATGCAATGCCAGCGATACACCTAATGTGCCTGGTAAAACTTAAAAAATTGTGTATTTTAAGTGCTGCTGCTTCACCACTATATTCATCATTTTTGCACCTAAACTTTTTTCCATGACTTTAGCTCATGACTTTTTTTTTAAATTTGATCTATGAGCCTAATGTTACTACCATCATAACATGGTGAAATGTCGCCCTCAATTACCAAATTGAGGGCCTTCTTCTCTTTGTTTGAGACTAAACCATGTATAAAGACAGTATTATTATTATAGAGGTTTATTTGAAATAGGGACAGATACAAAAACATAGACATCTGAAACAGTTATCCGATGCATGCATCACAGTGTTTGTAGCCAAAGCTAATTTACAACACTTGTCCCCAACAACAACAACAACACAGATCCAACATCATTAAAATAGAAAAATAAAAAATAGAATGAGTTGATAATAATGATAATAGTAATAACACAGACAAAGTGCAAACTAGATAAAAGCCACTAATAATAATAATAACACAGACAAAGTGCAGACTAGATGTATGGACCATAGGCGCCAATCCCGTGGGTGCTTCAGGGCCCGAGCACCCACGGACAATGCCGAGCACACACGTGGGATTGATGGCAACTTTCAATCTTTAAAATAATTTCTGAAAAATCAATCTTGTTGTAGTTAATTTTGTGGCGAGTTTGGTCCGTTTTACAAAATAAAAAAGCCACAAATCATATGGGATATTAACTTCGCTGAACGTCTATTTTTTTTTTTTTTAAACACACACACCGAGCACCCACTGGCAGAAATGTAGATCAGCGCCTATGGTATGGACAACTCGGTTTCAGAGTTGTTCCCAAACAAGGTGCCTTGTAGTCACGTGAGGGGCTTTTGACCAATCATATAAGAGATTGTCTGGCCATATTCTCTGTGGTTGGTCAAAAGCTCCTCACGTGACTACAGGGTGCCATGTTTGGGACCAACTTTGGAAACTGAGTTGTCCATACTCTCTCTATAGACGGCTCTGGTTTGAGATTGTCATTACTGCCACTAGTGGTGGGAAAGTGTATTACAAATGAGTATTGCTGCAGCCCATACGGACCACTGCTGAGAAACAGATTTTTTTAGGGGGCCCCATGGTTTAGAAACACTGATTTAGACAAGATCGCAATGATTTAGTTACTTTACACTTTTAATTACATGTAGTATCTCAAATAACTACAGTACATCACTACTGTCATCTGCTTTTCCTCTACAAAATGTATTAAACTGAATGAACATACTTCAAATCTCGTGATTCCATATTTTTGTCAAGGGATTGTACTGTCGTTAAAATATACACCAAAGCATATCCAGTACATATAGTCTAGACCGCAAGGAAGTGTTTTAAATGTAGGTTGAAATCATCATAGATCATATTTAAGAAGCAATTACATTCTGTATTATATTTGAAATGTGCAATTATACAACATTGTGTCTTGTCAAAGTACCTTCCTGCTGGAAAATGTTGAGTGAATTGACTCAAAACCTAACCCCGCCTACTGCAGTCAAGGCTGTAGCACTCTTTGCCCCCTGCAGGTAACGCCATAAAATCCCCTTCCATTTTAGTTACTTTAAAAAAAAAACCTCATTATTTACAATTTGATATTGGTTAATATGCGAGAGAGTGAATGCAGAACCGCGAATAAGTGGGATCTACTGTACATTTTTTTAAATGAGCTTACTATTTTTTTTAACAGGTACTAGAAATGAGGGCAAATAATTTGAACTTTGAACGAAGAATGTGGATTCTACATTTGGCTTACTTCTACGCCCTATTTGTGGATTTTGTTGGTCCATAGGTAGCTAGCAGATTACTTTGTGGTTCATGGTGCATATTAGAATATTATTCTTGTTTGTGGAAAATGGAAATACATTCCTGTATTGCCACAAAAATGTATTTCTGCTTTCCAGCCCATGCTTCAATCACCTACAAAGCTTTGTAAACAAATCTGTTTGTGTCAGTCCAACTATCCACAGTTTCACTATAGGCAAGACTCAGGACCTGAGCATTGTTTTTTGGATGATGACTGATTGCTTTCATAGACAAATGCTTGTGTTCCTTTCCTTTATTCCCTCCTCACCAGACAACCATACCTGGGTGCTGTGCAAAGTTCCCTCAGACAAGGAAAGGAGTGGATGGTCTTGCGTCGTTCCCTCTTCTCCCTCTTGACTCTGAGTTTTTCCATGGAGCGAAGCTGGTCCACCTGTCCTGAAAGTGACTCCACCTGATTCTGCAAAGTCTCAATGGTCCCTGTTAACCTGATGAAAAAAAGACTCTCGATAAAAGGAGAATGACAAAGAAATTGAACGAGAGTTGATGCTTTACCTTTCTATCTTTTGCTGGGAGTCCTTGCTGTTGATCACGAGTGTTTGGTTGGTGCGTTCGAGCTCTCTTGCAGTACCGTCCAGCTGCTCGTACACTTTGGCATGCTGCTCGTTCATGTCCCGAAGGACCTCTAACTGCTTTGACAGGTACTGTGTGATATACAACATAGACTACAATAAAAGGCAGGGAGGGGGCCACATTTCCAGAAAGCTAAGGACCAGCGTACCAGACTTTTCCCTTCGCTATAGGGCTCGAAAGGGCATTTGATTTCACAATTAATTGTGGGGGCTGGGTAGCCATTTTTGCTAGGCAAAGTTTTTGTTTACATGGCTGTACTCAACCAGTGGTATTGTGAGAGAAAGCCTCTGTTGCTTTCTCTGGATTCAAGAAAAATTAACAAAAAAATCCAACGACTGTACCGGAATTAGTTGGACCCTGTTCCAAAGGCTCGCCACCTTAAAAAATAAGTTTTATTGGTGGAATTGATCCATATGAGCAGGGGTCCCCAAACTTTTTGACTCCGGGGCCCCATTGGGGTAAAACAATTTGGCTGGGGACCGCGCTATATATATATATATATATATATATATATATATATATATATATATATATATATATATATATATATATATATATATATATATATATATATATATATATATATATATATATATATATATATGTGTGTGTATATATATATATATATATATATATATATATATACAGTATATATATATATATATATATATATTATATGTAAATGTGTGTGTGTGTGTGTGTGTGTGTGTATATATATGTATATATGTGTATATATGTACATGGGTCTATATATATATATATATATATATATATATATGTATATAGACATATACATGTATTCATACGTATACATATATATTCCTCGCGCACTAATTGACTTAAAGAGCGCACTTGCTGCATGTCACGTTATCGATGGTAAGATGCATTTTTAGACAATATGATTTGCCTGTTAGGCTAGCAGACGGTAAAAAATGGACTAGTAAGGACAAATTAAATTAAAAATAAATAAATAAATAAAAAATATATATATATTTTTTTATTTTTTATTTTTTAACTTGGGACTTCCCGCGGGCCGGATTTTGACGCTGGGGGGTCGTATCCGGCCCGCGGCCCGTACTTTGGGGACCCCTGCATATGAGGGTCCATATGAGCACATCTAATAAACGAGATTTGAGCAAGCTGCCGAACGTGTCCTGTATCTCAGTCAATTTTATACAGGGCAAACATTTCGGAATGCCAAGTTGGACAAACCAACTTTGGGTGCGTGAAAGACCTCGGAATTTTACATCAGAAAGAGAAAACTGTCGTCCCTTCAGAAATAAATCAACAGGACTTGTCACTTAGTGGTGTCACCTGGGGAAATTTGTTTCAAATAAAAATATATTTCAAGTCTGAAATACCCTGTGCATTAATGTTGGGAATATTTAAACGGGACAGTTATTGGAAATTTTTATTTGACCCCATGCAGATTTTTCAAGTTTAGGAGGTGAAACTTTGTGTTGCCAAGTGCTTCTGTGTTATATATAAATTGGGGCGTGGCTTGGCTCAGTTGGTAGAGCGGCTGTGCCAGCAACTTAGGGTTCCAAGTTCGATCCCCGGTTCCGCCATCCTCGTCACTGCCGTTGTGTCCTTGAGCAAGACACTTTGCCCACCTGCTCCCAGTGCCACCCACACTGGTTTAAATGTAGCTTAAAGATGTAGATAATGGGTTTCACTATGTAAAGCGCTTTTGTAACGACGTGGTGGCATGGTTACGCGCGGGTCGTTCTCCCAAAATGCAGCAGGAAGCTCCGGAGCCAAGTTGCATGTGAGACAATGATTTATTGTCTATGAAACATGCAAAATTACAAAAAGACTACCGTGCCGATCGCACGAAAAGCTAAGCTAAGGAAATAGCTCTCGTGAAAGCTTAGCATGAAAACAGGCAAACAAAAAGCAAAGCTTAGCTCTGGAATCGTAGGAATAAACATCATAACTGTTGTGTGGAAGCAAATAGACAGCCAGACAGTGTGTGGCGAAAGACAGGAATATGTAGCTCTCTGATTAGTGCCCAGGAGCAGGAGAGCGTCTCGAACACTAATCAGAGGCAGGTGAAACTAATCAGCACCCATGTAAACCAAAACACAAACCCAGGGATGCTGAAAACAGAAGTGAGGTAGTCAAACTAACCGAACAAAACATGATCCGGGCAACGGATCATAAGAGCTTTAAGTTTTTAGAGAAAAAAGCACTATATAAATATAATTCATATAAAAAATATTTTTGGAAAAAAATCTAATAAAACAGCCTCATGATAAGGCACCATGCTATGACTACCTCTCCTACCTCAATTTCTTGCACTTGTTCTTCATTAGTGATGTACATCTGCTGCAGGGAGTCCTCCAGCTCCTTGTTCCTTTCCAGCAAAGTCTTTCCAAGCTCTGCAGCCAGGTGGAGGTCTACGCAGGAGAAGGATTAAGGAGTCATGAATGCATCATGTACACACAGAGCAGAGAAGGAGCACTAATGAGCACAAGCAAGGAATGAATGGGGATAGAAAGAAGGGCAAGGTGAGAACGATCATTGAACGATTGGTCAGCATTAGGGATGGGAAGATTAATTGGCTTGCATCTAACCGAGAACATGCGCATGGGACATATGAATGCATCGGTTGAGCAACTTTAAATTGCTGCAGTTTAATCTGATTCACCTTGTCCATCTAGCCGACTATTTCCTACCGCTTGTCCCTCTCGGTATAGCAGGGGTGGCCGGAGCCTATCCCAGCTGCATTCAGGCGAAAGGCGGGGTACACAGAATGTTTAGCAGGCTAAATGACACACTTTTTTTTTAATAAATAGAAGGTTAAAACATTGTCAAGCAGAGATATAAATACCATTAACTTGTACAAAATGTAATGTACAGAATATCAAAATCATTTATTCAGGTAGAAATATCACAGATTACATTACCAAACAGCTTTGACAATCAAACCAGGATTTTAACGATCCACATTTTATGTTACTAATGTGCGAAAATGGTATATAAACATGGAAGTGAGGCCCTTCCTCTGAATGCAAGCGCTCCTAATGTAGGAATCCAAATTCTTCAATCCTACAAAATCTGGCAAGACATTAACGCACAGCAGGTACATTTGATTTTGTCATTAAAAGCGTATTTTTGTCCATTTTGTGTTGGGCTATTTAAAAAAGCATTATGTCTAAAAAAATATATCACTAAAGCAAACTGATTGCCCAGTCATGGTATTAAAAACTTGAAAATTATCTATCTAGAATACAGTTATCAGTGATGAAAAATTATATCTATCCGTGGAATAATTTTAACTAACTAACTAACTAAGAAAAAAATCCCGATTAAAAATGTTAATCGTTTGACAGCCTTACACACAAAACTTATGAAGCCTAATCTACTTAAGTTTTATAAGAGAAACAGGCATCTTCATAAAGCTAACACTATTTTCCAAACGTGCCAGGCAGCTGTCAAATACACCATTTTTTTTAAACTTTTGTACTAAAATAAATTAATTTGAAAGAAATGTTTGAAAAACGTATTCCTGTCGTGCATAATAATAACTCCAACCAGGGATCAAACCAGCAGGTGACGCTGCGTGCCACAGGGGACAGAGAGTTTCGGGAAATTTGCCAATTTTAAAATAAATGTTATATTCTTATCAGTGACAGAGCAGGAAGGGCCTAGGAATATTTTGCAGTAAAATTTCATATCAAGGGCCCTGTCATTCATTAATATACATTGGACATATGCTTCTTCACGCAAAACGGGGCTCTAGGAATCGCAGGGCCATACGGACAGCGCAAAATATATAGTGAGTGGTGGCCGTGGCCCTAAGCATAAAATTATATTACACAATATAATATAATATAAAATGATAGTATATAATATAATTTAATATAATACCACATGATATACTATACTATAGTATACTATACCATACTATAATAAAATATAATACAATATATTATAATGTAATGTAACTTTTGGAAATTTCATATCCATAAAATGTGATAATTACTGCCATAGCTAATATTATGATGTTCTTCCTTAGACAGACAAGTTAAAACAACAGCTCCCCTGCTGGTTTTAGCCAAGTAGTTCATTCAATTTTGCCTCACTTTCCCAAGTAATTGATCAATCATTGATTCAACAGAATGCTCATTCCTATTGGAGACTGAAAATACTATTTCTTAAAGGGCAACTGCCCTTTTTTTTAAATTTTGCCTATCGTTTACAATCCTAATGAGAGACAAGAAGACAAAATATTTTTTGCACTCCGTCAGTCTACCCCAGGGCAGCTGTGGCTACGAAAGTAGCTTACCACCACCAGGTGTGAATGAATGATGGGTTTTTAACATGTAAAGCGACTTTGGGTACTTAGAAAAGCGCTATATAAATCCCAGGTATTATTATTATTATTATTAATTCGTAAAAATCGACTCGTTCTTAGTGGCTGGCAATGCAGCTAGTGGGAGCAATCCACTCTGCCTATAAATCACTTTAAAAATGCATCGAAAAATAGCAAACAATACTTAATTTACGTTCCGTTACCTGTATAATAACCAAACTGTAGCGACATTGTTATTTTAAGAGAAAACACTGAGAAACTATTTTTCTAGCGTAGCAAGACATCGTCTTGGGGCAACATGCTAAAGCATTAGCCGTGAGCTGGCTATGGCAAGTGATAAGCTCGCTTTTGCATCAGCAGCTGGATAGCTGTTGAGTTTGTAATGCACAACACAATGAGATATGGACCCCAATCTGTACTGACTGAAAAACCTGGACAATCATATTACAGTATGTGTAAAGTATTAGCCTACATTTCATGTTTTGTTTGCACACAACTAGCTCAACAGTGAATGTAGTTAGTTATAACAACATGCATGAAGTGCTGCATGTCATAATAAATATATAGTGACTCACTGGATGGACATGGTCCAGCTGGCTGGGGAAGTTTTTTCAAGTTGATTTTGGGTAAGTACGCCATATACGTCCACATAGCTTGGATTCAAGCTCCACATTTACAGCGTCAAAGTCACGCCAACCTCAATCTATCGGCTTCAGTCTGCTCCAACGTTTCACCCTCTTTTTGTGCTCGCTTCTAGAATCAGCATTTCATCATCTGTATATTCAGGTTCAAAAATATAAGGTTGTGCATCCTCATTTGTCCAAAAATAGTCATCTTTGTTGTCTGTTACGAAGTCTGTCATGATTAGATCACACTCACGTTTGTTTCCGGAAGTAGAAACACACATTTGTTGCCGGAAGTCGGAAGTGCGCTGCTATGTCTTAATGAAATTAAACAATGGATGTCCGCTAACTTTTTGCAACTCAACGCTAAGAAAACGGAAATGCTGATTATCGGTCCTGCTAGACACCAACATCTATTTAATAATACCACCTTAACATTTGACAACCAAACAATTAAACAAGGCGACTCGGTAAAGAATCTGGGTATTATCTTCGACCCAACTCTCTCGTTTGAGTCACACATTAAGAGTGTTACTAAAACGGCCTTCTTTCATCTCCGTAATATCGCTAAAATTCGTTCCATCTTGTCCACTAGCGACGCTGAGATCATTATTCATCCGTTCGTTACGTCTCGTCTCGATTACTGTAACGTTTTATTTTCGGGTCTCCCTATGTCTAGCATTAATAGATTACAGTTGGTACAAAATGCGGCTGCAAGGCTTTTGACAAAAACAAGAAAGTTTGATCATATTACGCCTATACTGGCTCACCTGCACTGGCTTCCTGTGCACTTAAGATGTGACTTTAAGGTTTTACTACTTACGTATAAAATACTACACGGTTTAGCTCCAGCCTATCTCGCCGATTGTATTGTACCATATGTCCCGACAAGAAATCTGCGTTCAAAGAACTCCGGCTTATTAGTGATTCCCAGAGCCAAAAAAAAGTCTGCGGGCTATAGAGCGTTTTCTATTCGGGCTCCAGTACTCTGGAATGCCCTCCCGGTAACAGTTAGAGATGCTACCTCAGTAGAAGCATTTAAGTCCCATCTTAAAACTCATTTGTATAATCTAGCCTTTAAATAGACCCCCCTTTTTTAGACCAGTTGATCTGCCGTTTCTTTTCTTCTCTCCTCTTCTCCCCTGTCCCTTGCGAGGGGGAGTTGCGTAGGTCCAGTGGCCATGGATGAAGTGCTGGCTGTCCAGAGTCGGGACCCCGGGTGGACCACTAGCCTGTGCATCGGTTGGGGACATCTCTGCGCTGCTGACCCGTCTCCGCTCGGGATGGTTTCCTGTTGGCCCCGCTGTGGACTGGACTCCCGCTGATGTGTTGGATCCACTGTGGAATGGACTTTCACAATGTTATGTCAGACCCACTCGACATCCGTTGCTTTCGGTCTCCCCTAGAGGGGGGGGGGGGGGGTTACCCACATATGCGGTCCTCTCCAAGGTTTCTCATAGTCATTCACCGACGTCCCACTGGGGTGAGTTTTTCCTTGCCCGTATGTGGGCTCTGTACCGAGGATGTCGTTGTGGCTTGTACAGCCCTTTGAGACACTTGTGATTTAGGGCTATATAAATAAACATTGATTGATTGATTGATTGATATGGAAACGGAAATAAATACGCAGAGAACAGAAGTTCCGGTAATGATTGAAATAACCAAAATACTGTAAATATTGTACATATTACATATTGTTATGAACATGTCTGTTACTACATTATATACAGACTGTACATAAAATGTTGATGGAGGGTTTTGAAGTTGTTTTAGAGAGTTTTGAAGGCTACAACGGTGACTCCTATTAGTCACGTTTTGCATGGTTTTTTTAATCATCTTTAGAACCTTAAAAAAAAAAAAAGACGTGTTTTTGTCTGCCGGAATGGTTGTGGACAATAGGCAAAATCCTAAAAAAAAAAGTGCAGTTCCCCTTTAAGGGGGTATATCTATGAATTCCTATGATATACTATGATGTATTAAACATCATTATAGAGATCAGTTCATTTATTTCGCTGGCCTTTTAGTGAAGTTATAGAATTTGTCAGCATTCACACACATCACAATATTTATTACAATAGCAATTTTAGGCAACTTTTACAAAGCTTTAGCAGTTTTAAAGCCAGGCTGAACCAACAACAGCTCTATTATGAAGCCAAAGTCAATCAAGGGAGCACCATAAAAACCAAGCAACAAAAACATCATTAACATCCGCATTCAGATATCAAGTCTTCATTAGATACCAGAGAGGAAAAGCAGCTGAAAGCATAAGCGGCAAGAGAAAAGGCAAACTAATCAATACAAATAATTGTGTTAGAAAACATTGCAATCAATACTGTCTGTTTGTTCCAGACAGGCCTGGAGCTTAACACAAGGGAGACAAAAGACAGACATAATCCTATTACGCATGAAGCGTTCTATTCCTGCATGTTCTTATTGTTTTGAATAAATTGTCTTTTTTAGAATATAGCTTCTGGTCATATAGGTCTTGTATCTACTAAGATCCAAATACCACCCGCAAAACAGTATGTGCAAACTATAATATTGAGTGTAGTATTAGTGGGTGATCTACTAAGACTGCGTGTAGAATTGATAACTGGTGCAGACTGCCTTATCTCAAAATAGTTTTTTGTGGCTTTCACCTAAGGGCCCACTCGATTATTTACTGCACATGTATCTTGTGTGGCAGATGTTCATTTGGAATTACTGCTGCAATACTTAATAGGGCTGCACAGGTATGAAAACATGTGAATCACGATTTTCTGTCTTGATTTTTTCACACACACTCACAACATGTGTTTATGTTTTAAAGCACAGTATTATTGTTATTATTAAACTATCATACCGTATTTTTCGGAGTATAAGTCGCACCGGAGTATAAGTCGCACCTGCCGAAAATGCATAATAAAGAAGGAAAAAAACATATATAAGTCGCACTGGAGTATAAGTCGCATTTTTTGAGGAAATTTATTTGATAAAACCCAACACCAAGAATAGACATTTGAAAGGCAATTTTAAATAAATAAAGAATAGTGAACAACAGGCTGAATAAGTGTACGTTATATGACGCATAAATAACCAACTGAGAACGTGCCTGGTATGTTAATGTAACATATTATGGTAAGAGTCATTCAAATAACTATAACATATAGAACATGCTGTACGTTTACCAAACAATCTGTCACTCCTGATCGCTAAATCCCATGAAATCTTATACGTCTAGTCTCTTACGTGAATGAGCTAAATAATATTATTTGATATTTTACGGCAGGGGTCACCAACCTTTTTGAAACCAAGAGCTACTTCTTGGGTACTGATTAATGCGAAGGGCTACCAGTTTGATACACACTTCAATAAATTGCCAGAAATAGCCAATTTGCTCAATTTACCTTTAACTCTATGTTATTATTAATAATTAATGATATTTACACTTAATTGAACGGTTTAAAAGAGGAAAAAACACGAAAAAAATGACAATTACATTTTGAAACATAGTTTATCTTCAATTTCGACTCTTTAAAATTCAACCGAAAAAAAGAAGAGAAAAACGAGCTAATTCGAATCTTTTTGAAAAAATTAAAAAAAGAATTTATGGAACATCATTAGTAATTTTTCCTGATTAAGATTACTTTTAGAATTTTGGTGACATATTTTGAATAGGTTAAAATCCAATCTGCACTTTGTTAGAATATATAACAAATTGGACCAAGCTATATTTCTAACAAAGACAAATCATTATTTCTTCTAGATTTTCCAAAACAAAAATTTTAAAAGAAATTCAAAAGACTTTGAAAAAAGATTTAAATTTGATTCTACAGATTTTCTAGATTTGCCAGAATATTTTTTTTTGAATTTTAATCATAATAAGTTTAAAGAAATATTTCACAAATATTCTTTGTCGAAAAAACAGAAGCTAAAATGAAGAATTAAATTAAAATGTATTTATTATTCTTTACAATAAAAAATAAAAAAATTACTTGAACATTGATTTAAGTTGTCAGTAAGGAAGAGGAAGGAATTTAAAAGGTAAAAAGGTATATGTGTTTAAAAACCTAAAATCATTTTTAAGGTTGTATTTTTTCTCTAAAATTGTCTTTCTAAAAGTTATAAGAATCAAAGTAAAACAATTAATGAATTTATTTAAACAAGTGAAGACCAAGTCTTTAAAATATTTTCTTGGATTTTCAAATTCTATTTGAGTTTTGTCTCTCTTAGAATTAAAAATGTCGGGCAAAGCGAGACCAGCTTGCTAGTAAATAAATAAAATTTAAAAAATAGAGGCACCTCACTGGGAAGTGCTGCTATTTGAGCTATTTTTAGAACAGGCCAGCGGGCTACTCATCTGGTCCTTACGGGCTACCTGGTGCCCGCGGGCACCGCGTTGGTGACCCCTGTTTTACGGTAATGTGTTAATAATTTCACACATAAGTCGCTCCTGAGTATAAGTCGCACCCCCGGCCAAACTATGAAAAAAACTGCGACTTATAGTCTGAAAAATACGGTACTTTCCAGACTATAAGCCGCACCTACTAAATTTAAAAATAAAAAAATAGGTTTTCATATATTAGCCGCACCGGACTATAGGCCGCAGATATAAAAGGGTACGTTCAGATATTTACATAGAAAGATTTTGTAAACGTTTATTGACATACCTAAATTGTTTCCAAACGGTGTCTGTGACACGGCAGTAAAACGGCAGATCAAACAAAACAGAAAAGATTGATGTCTTAATTCATCCTTTATGAGATAAATAAGATGTTCCCCTTTTTTTAATAAGGTTCAAGATGTCTATCAGGATTCTTCTTACTTGTACTTTGTAAACACTTAGATTATGAACAGATTCTTTAAGTGGGTCATTTTAGTACTTTGTTTGATTTCTTTGCTTAATCTATTCCATAATTTAGCCGTTAGCGAAGAAAAATCCATAGATTAGCAGCACCTTTGTATAAAGCGCAGGTTCTCAAAGTAGGGTTGTACGGTATACCTGTACTAGTACAAAAAGGCGCGATACAGTCTCTGAAAAATAAAGGGTTTGGGGTTTTTTTACCAGCATGACGGCGCACCGTCGTCACATCGTTAGTGTGGAGATAGAAGAGGTAGAATTAACATATTTCAGCATAAAAAACTAACAATAGTGTTAAAGCTATAAAAACTGAAGCGCCGTTCTGTAAGCGGTGCTCTAAAACATAGTTAGCTAGTGGCTAAAGTCCATGCGCAGTCGGCAGTGTTTTAGCTACTTCTAAATCACTAATCCTTGCCTCCATGGTGACAAATAAACTATGATTCTGACAAGTATCATACATACATTTATGTACATCATACATACAACACCTAACCGCTAACAGCAAGCTAGCGCTCCTGAATGTAAACAAATGCCATGTGTGGATCTACACAGACATCGATGGTAACGATACCAAGTATAGTCATATAAAGTCGATACTACAATGATTATATCAATATTGTTAATATTACAAAATGTTTTGGCATTTATTTCATTGTTCATAAACCCAGGAAATATGTCCGTTGACACAGGAGGACTTTAAATATGACCAATGTATGACCCTGTAGCTACAGTAGTTGGTATTGGATTGATAACAACATTTGTAGTATCACCTAAAACTAATGTAAAGTATCAAACAACAGAAGAAAAAGTGCTTTTTACATTTCAACAGAGGTATACATAAGAATATTAAAACAGAAAGTAACTAGATTCGTTCATCCATGTTTCACCCTTTTGTCCCACATAATTTTGACAAAATAATAGAATGATAAATGACATATGTTACTGCATACGTCAGACGCCAAATTAGGAGACTTTGCTTGCTTACTTACTACTAAAAGAGAAGTTGTCTAGTATGTTCTATATGTTATTTAATGTCCAAATTGTAATTTTACTGCAATAAAAAACACATTTTTAATGTATCATAATATTATCTGTTAAAATAAAGCCAATAATGACAGTTTATTGCGGTCTCCTTTATTTTAAAGTATCGAAAAGTATCGAAATACAATTTTGGTACTGGTACCAAAATATTGGTATCGGGACAACCCTAATTCAAAGCTTGGAAAAAAGTAGCGGCTTATAATACGGAAATACGGTACTCCTTGTCTGGAAGGCCTTTCTGCCATTCTTCCTGGGGAGACACTTGAAAGTAGACTATTTTCAAAATAGAAATGAATAGAAAGACTCAAACTAATCCATCAAGTCAGATAAAAGGCACGCTCACTCACTAGACAATACAATTCATGCACATCAAATAATCAATGCGAACGCATCTGCCACGTGACGATGAAGGATAGCCAGCGAGAATGGGCAGAGTGAGGATGAAGTTGGCAGCCATGCTTACCACCCTGCAGCATGAGATCTTGAGTAAAATTGTGAGCTAAGTCAAACAAAAACGACTTAAAGTGTGAATCGATTTGACAATTTAATGTACATTTTTTGTGCAAGCCTACTAAATAACATTGTATCGCTGTCAAAGCATAATGTTAAGTTAATTTGTTCAACATACAATCTCACTAGTATGTACATGGAGCACGAAAAGAGTATTGAGATGACATTTAAGTCAAGTCTGAGCTGGTGCAACCAAGCATTTGCTTCTTGGACGTCAGCCAGTACAGGCTGGAAAACAACACAATAGGCCCAAACAAAGACGCTAATGACATGTTTGACTCGCCCTTGTTTTTCTGCTTTTAGGGCTGCTATGTCATATCTAACGCCACGAGAAATTCCACAGAATCACACCTTCCCGAGTTTTGTAAACATTTGTATATTCAAGCATTTTCATATAGAAGAGTTGCACTTAGTTCTGTGTTGCCACATTAGAGTCAAAATATTAGTCATAGCTCTCACTATAATTATTTTTTTCCAATTAAAAAAATATAACTCGAACACTACCGACTAGTTTATGTTAACACTTATGGTTTAACAGAATATATATATATTTTAAAATGTCTATATTTTTCGCAATTACTAATGATATTGAATAAAGAACACAAAGCCAATGCCTTGTTTGCGTGCTGAAAGCCGGAAGAGGGCAGGATATAATGCCCTGATTTTCTTTCCAATCCAATACCAAGTAAAATTCAGGCTGGTATCGGTGATACAGAGCCAATACTTTGTGGAAATATACCTAATGTGTCTGGTCAAATTTAAAAAGTCGTGTATTTCAAGTGTTGCAGCTTTTGGGGAATCATCTTTAAACATTATAAAGTCACTGGGCGATACAAATGATGCCGTTATTCTGCACTGAATGTGTTATATTCAACTCTGTATGTAGTGTCTCCAAAATAGCCTACTATGAAATGGTGCATACACTTGCTGTTTTATAATATTGGGTCACTAATTTAAATTGACGGTCATTTTCTTCAAACAAATGACAGGCTGGATGAATAGTGTGCTGCTGCCCTTGTGGATTACGTACTTACCTACTGTAGGCACAAGAAAAAGTAGTCCCCACCATCAATCTTGTTTCATTTAGACAATATCTACATGATTTAGTTACTTTACTGTGTTTCTGTTAATGATATACATGATCTCAAATAACTATGATCTCAAAAGTACCAATATTTTGATTTGAGAATTGATATTAGAGCATAAAGATCTAGTATTGGCGATATCGATGTTTCAGTGTTGATTCTCACTTCACTAATCTGTTGTTTTGGAGACATGATGCGTGTTTTTGTACGTCTAATCCAGTGATTCTCAAACTGTTGTTCTTTGGCGTACCACTAGACGGTTAGTGGTACGCCAAAGAATCACTTAACTAAGTGATTAGTGTTTTATTCTCCTATGTTTAAACACAGTGTTACCGTTCAAACTGTGTGTAATGTTACAAGGGCCAAAATATTAGATATACTTGTTAATTAAAACCTTACCTTGTTTTCAATGAATACTTAGGCCTACTACGCTACTGTATTTTAATGTTGGTCATTATGGTGGTACTTGGAGAGCCAAGTGTTTTCTGAGATGGTACTTGGTGAAAAAAGTATGGTAACCAGTTGTCTAATCACTTGTACAAGGCAAAAGAATGATGACTCTGTGTAACCTCAAGTTCAAACTGTCTTCAATAGCTAAAAAAAATGGTACAAAGGTCAAATTCCTGAAAAGGAAAAAGTAGCCTCAGTTATATTTTTAAATGATAATAATTTGAATTAGCTACAGATACTTCTGACAGGAATTCTCCTCATCGATGGATGGAACCAATCAAGCGTCTCCCTCCTCATCAATTATTTTTTCTTGGAATGAACACTTGTTGACCACGGACTCGTTGACCCACTGGACTTAATGGATGTTTTACTATAAAGAGAGGGAAGAATTATTCATCGGGGCTTACTTTTGGCAGTAGCTCGCTCTTGTGGAAGACATCCGCTTGTGGTGTTTACGTACGCAATCGTCAATGCTTTTGCAGGAGTGAGACCGACGCTGTACCATTTACCTGTGACCTGTTTAATAAATGCTTGTGAAATCTTCAAGACACTGACTGTTCGACAAAAGAGGGCAGGCAGAGTCCAACAAACCACTATGTACAGTAATAAAACTAACTAAAGCTGAAAAACTAAATATCAAATTGTTCACTCTTAGACACATGAAAGGGAACAGTTGGAGTGT
>NC_084738.1:7467313-7517168 GCF_033978785.1 Entelurus aequoreus
ACACATGCCAATACGGCCGGGTTAACTTATAAAGTGACATTTTAAATTTGCCGCTAAACTTCCGGTTCGAAACGCCTCTGAGGATGACGTATGCGCGTGACGTAGCCCCGGCGAACACGGGTATGCCTTCCACATTGAAGCCAATACGAAAAAGCTCTGTTTTCATTTCATAATTCCACAGTATTCTGGACATCTGTGTTCGTGAATCTGTTGCAATCATGTTCATTGCATTATGGAGAAGGAAGCTGAGCAAGCAAAGAAGAAAGTTGTCGGTGCGAAATGGACGTATTTTTCGAACGTAGTCAGCAACAACAGTACACAGCCGGCGCTTCTTTGTTTACATTCCCGAAAGATGCAGTCAAGATGGAAGAACTCGGATAACAGAGACTCTAACCAGGAGGACTTTTGACTTCGATACACAGACGCCTGTAGAGAACTGGGACAACACAGACTCTTACCAGGATTACTTTGATTTGGATGACAAAGACGCAGACGTGCTACTGTGAGTATGCAGCTTTGGCTTCTAAACATTTGATCGCTTGACCGTATGTGCGCAACTTTTTTTTGCGTATGTACGTAACTTTTTTAAAATATATAAGCTTTATGAACCTTGGGTTAGGTGAACGGTCTTTTGGGCTGAGTGATTGTGTGTGTTGATCAGGTGTTTGAATTGTATTGGCGTGTTCTATGGAGCTAGGAGCTAGCATAGGAGCTAGGAGCTAGCATAACAAACACGCAGGTGTTTTTATGCAGGATTAATTTGTGGCATATTAAATATAAGCCTGGTTGTGTTGTGGCTAATAGAGTATATATATGTCTTGTGTTTATTTACTGTTGTAGTCATTCCCAGCTGAATATCAGGTCACCCCCGGCTCTCACAGCATCTTCCCTATCTGAATAGCTTCAACTCCCCACTAGTCCTTCACTTGCACTTTACTCATCCACAAATCTTTCATCCTCGCTCAAATTAATGGGGAAATTGTCGCTTTCTCGGTCCGAATCTCTCTCACTTCATGCGGCCATCATTGTAAACAATAGGGAACTTTGCGTATATGTTCAACTGACTACGTCACGCTACTTCCGGTAGGTGCAAGCCTTTTTTTATCAGATACCAAAAGTTGCAATCTTTATCGTCGTTGTTCTATACTAAATCCTTTCAGCAAAAATATGGCAATATCGCGAAATGATCAAGTATGACACATAGAATAGATCTGCTATCCCCGTTTAAATAAAAAAAATTCATTTCAGTAGGCCTTTAACATAGTCTGCCGAAGCCTGGCTCCACTTCCTGCTTTGTTGAATGGTTTGCTCGCATCAACAGTGTGCTTCGCGTTAAGGTGATATTTTAGACTGGAAGTACTCCTGTGATAAGAAAATTCAGCTTGGCAGTGGCTACAAACCACTTTGCTTCTGTCAAATCCGCCGCCTGGAAGTACTTTATAATGAAAATGACCCTGTAAAAGTTCTGTTGAGTTACCCTTCTTCTCCATGCTTGTTTTTGTTTTCTTCCGCATTCTCCTTCCTTTTCAGCAGGAGCCAGCAATAGGCGTTAACAAAATAAAAGCATGTAAACAACCTACGCAAATGCGCGATAAAAAAATTGTTGGCATTAATAGATTGATGCGTTAACTCGAAATTAACGCATTAACTTGCCCAACCTTAGTTTAAAGAAATCAGTGGCAATTTTATCACATTTTATTTCTATCACGAGGCCTGATTTGCATCGTTCCCCAGAGAACACATGCCGAGCCTCTTTTGCTGAAAGTAAACACTATTAAAGAACCTATTGTTCTTTGTTTGATTCTTTGTGTTTCAGACTGTTCTCATTGGCAGCAGAAGATCCAAATTAGAATATTGAGTAAAAACTGCAAAGAAATAGGAATGAAAGTTGTCAAGTATCCAAATGCATGTACACATACAAAAACACCATCCCCCTGCTTGTTTCAGATGTACCCTCGTCTCCACGGCGACTGTGGACAAGAAAAAAACCTTGCTGCAGCTGGTCTCTGCCAACCAAGAAAGGAGGAGGGAAACGTTGAATGCGTGCTCAGATGTAGAGACGGGACAGACGGTGAGGGGGAGTGTGAGCAGCAGAGAAAGAGTCATTTGAAAAAGAAGTGTAGGAGGTTAAAAAGGGGGAGGCTTGTGAGAAAGAGGGAGGAGAGATGAGGCTCACAAGTGGTGAGAATCAAAGTCAAAAGTGGACATCGCACTTGGAGGAAGAGTTCATGCAAGTTGTCCGCAATAGGCTGCTGACCTTCTGAAAGAGTCAAACAGTGCAGCAACAGTCTCCAGCTCAATTAGAGCAAGCAAAGTAGGAGTCAAAACAAATGGGAGGAGCAAGAAGAGGGGGAAGGTGAAGTGCTGAAGTAGAGGTCTGCAAGAGAGTCAAGTTTAAGTGCAGTTTGGAAGGACTGGAAACTGTTTACAGCTTTGGTAAGCATGTGTTTCCTAACTTTTTTGTATTTATTAACAAAATACAGTGTGATGTTTTTTGCTCATATACCCAGAAGTGGCTTTGTTTACATGTCTATGCATATCTATGTTTATATGAATTTTACATGTTTTTTTAACATCTACCATTCTGCCTTATCAATTCCTCTTACTAACTGTGGCAGGTGGTTTGCACATACAGCATACACTGTATATTATATAACAACTATGACATTAAAATATGCAAACAACAAAGAAACACATCCATGAGCAAATGCATTAATATCCAGTCGAAGTGGCTTGCATATCGATGGTATCAATACCAAAAAAACAGCAAAATTTTAACTGCCTTTTAAAAATTAAAAACAAACTTCCAGCTACGACAATACAATTTGATGAAGTTCAAGCAACTACAGTAGTTTTATGAAGTAATGTAATAATAATGTACAGCATTTACCTTGGAGAGTGGACTTTTACAGTATCTCCTTCAAGCTGCTTTAGGTCAAACACATCATCATCAGCTTTTCTATATCTTTATTAATAAATGTCCGCCGTTTAGATATTACTCATTGTGCTTTAGTATGGTGCAGAACAGTGACACTCTCGAGTTGCTTCGCCAAGCTGGTGACACGCTCGGGCATGTTTTTGATTATTTCTTTCTTTAATTAAATTAATATCATCCACTTCTTCCTTGCAGTATCTAAGAATCATGTAAAAAAAAATACATCATGACAAAGTTATATATTTTTTGGAACTAATTTTGGAAAGTGAAGCCTATAAAGGCCTGTGATAGAGATTCATTATACATACAGTGAAATGTTTCAAGCCTGCATGCCTTGCAAGTTTGAAGATTATAGTTTACATATCTAAAAATCCAATATATTGAAAGTCATGGGATCACACACTAGTCAGCTAATCATCTCCAAACACCTGCAAGAGTTTTCTAAGACTTTAAATTGTGTCAGTCTGGGTCAGTCACAGCAGGCACTGGTTTATTTTTTTTCTGCTAAAAAGTTACTAAATCAATTTCAACTCACTGTCACCCCTTCTCAACTGGTGACGTCAAGGCTTGGTTAGCCCAGAATTCTTTAATAATGAATGAAGGAAAAACGGGAATTTTAGTTTTTGGTGCGGCCCTCACTGACTGGGACAATTGCAAAATGATGTGCGTCCCAAAGTCACCAGCCTTGGCGTCACTATAGACAGTGATTTTAACTTGACAAACAAGTCAATGGCGTTTTAAAATTGTGTTTTTTTATCATCTTCGTCTTTTAGCAAAAGTAAAACCGTTTTTATCTTTTAACCTTTTTGAACAAGTCGTGCATGCTTTTATTTCAAGTCGCCTGGACTACTGCAATGCACTTTATGCTGGCATTAAATAGCCAAAAAGCTCTCTCCCGGTTGCAGTAAATCCAGAACGCGGCAGCACAACTTTTAACAGGGGCCAGGAAACGCGAGCATATAACCCCAATTCTTGAGACTTTGCACTGGCTCCCTGTTCATTTTAGAATTGATTTGAAACATTTTGCTGTTTGGTTTTAAAGCTGAGATAGGCTCCAGCGCCCCCCTGCGACCCTGAATGGGATAAGCAGTAGAAAATGGATGGATGGATGGGTTTTAAAGCTTTGCATGGACTGGCACCTCATAATATCTCGGATCTCGTCCAAATTTACGAGAGAGCCAGCTCCAGCTCGAGGTGCCCAAGACGAGACTTAAAACAGGGGGGACAGGCCTTCTCTGTGGTCGGCCCTAAGGTCTAGAACACTCTGCCCCTCAATGTTCGAACTGTTCACACAGTGGAGTGTTTTAAGTCTTGTTTTAAGACCCACTTTTATTCTCTGGCTTTTAACACTACGTAAGTTGTGTGGTCCTCTGTGTTTTTAAATTTAAATTTCTATTTACTGTTTTAATTGGTTTTACCATTTATTTATTTTTATATTGTTTTTATATTTATTTATTTTGTTTTTATTCAGTCATTGGTGGAGCTAAGGATATTATTTGAATCTTGTTTTTAATATTTTTGTGCAGCACTTTGGAAACATTTTTTATGTTTAAATGTGCTGATTGGATTGATTGGATTTTGACTTTGACATTAATGTTGAAATATGTGTCAAATTCAGGTAGATTAAATGACGGGCAGACGGCGGTTTACGTTCTAGATGTTCATCAACGTATGTCTGTTGTAGGAACCCGAAGACGTGTTTCAAATGTTTCCTTCACGTGGTTAAAAATAGCAACTAAACGTTTTGAAAAGGTGCCACAAAACGTTGAATAATCATCAGTATACAACACGGAACGTCCATTAGAGAGCCTAGTCGGTCCTAAACAAAGTAAAGGAGGTCGGTGAAGTCCAAAACGGAAGTGGTATTTTTTTTAATCTTATTCCTGTTCAACCAATCGCGTTAGTCCTTGGAGCCACGACGCTAATAGGCCTCTTTTGATTGGTCGTTCCGACACACGTGTCGATTACATACCCTACGTATGTTTACTTCGTTGGCTTAAAGACGAGTTTTACTTTGTGGTATAATTACATTTTTACAGTAATTTCTGTCATGGACATACTATATTCATCAAACTACAACGGTCAAAAATGAGTGTTGTTGACAACAATACATCAGCAAAGTCATACAACAAATGTATCTCGCATACTAGTGAGTGCATTTTTGCTGCTGGTCGACCTACCTACTACCATACTGTAAGATACATTAATGCATGAATGTAATATTAGCCCATGTGTGTTATTGTGATTGCTGTTGATCTAGAAGTGGACTGAAATGTGTTTTTATTGTTTTGGGTATTTCACTTAACTGCATACAAAGCTTGTACAGCACACATTCACACAATACACAGCTGCTCAAGTGATGATGACAGGCATCACTCTTGAAATAGAATGCTAGAAATAGGCTATGTTGTTTGTTGATACCTTCACTGAGCACCCAGGCCCAGGACCTCCCTGTGTCGATCACATGTGACATAAAACCACACAGAAGATGGTTGAACTCTGTCGAGATGAAAGGCTAAATCAAATGCTTTCCAGACTTTAGGAGGTAATTGCAGGGATGGAGAGTAGAATTGCAGAGTAGTCCAGGGTGGAGTTGCGCATGAAAATAACTTTTTGCATTCAGGAGCAGTAAATGTCTGTTATAGTCTGTTCAATTTTGCTTTTTTCAGACGCATTGAGTTGTTCATTTCTAAAAAATAGCAAGGATCAACATGGCTACAAATGAGGAGGTGCAAGATATTCTCTGCAAGTTGTGGACCAAACTGCAAGGGCTGCCAGAAGCCAATTCACTGGATCTGGGGGCCTTCTTAGTGATTATCCTTTTTATTGGTAAGTCCACATTAAGACATCAATTTCACAATGCACCTTGAAAGTATTCACCACACTTTACTTTTTTTTCCACATTTTGTTATGTTACACAGCCTTATTTCAAAACTGAATACATTAATTTTGGTCCTCAGAATTCTATAAACAATACCCCATAATGCCAAAGTAAAAAAGGTTTTTATTTTTTTAATTGTTTTGCAAGTTAATAGACATTTAAAACAACCCCACCTGTACATAAGTATTCACAGCCTTTGCTGAATACTTTGTTAATGCACATTTGGCAGAAACTACAGCCTCAAGTTTTTCTGAATACGATGCCACAAGCTTGGCACACCTATCTTTGGGCAGTTTTGCCCATTCCTCTTCTCCCTTTTCTTTTTTTGCAGCACCTCTCAAGCTCCAACAGGTTGGATGGGAAGCGTTGGCTTTCATCCAGAATGTCTCTCTGTACATTGCTGCATTCATCTTTCCCTCTATGCTCACTCGTCCTACAGTGTTTATCGCCAAAAAACCTTCCTAGTGGCCTTGGGGTTAGAGTGTCCGCCCTGAGTAGGTTCGTGAGTTCAAACCTCGGCCGAGTCATACCAAAGACTATAAAAATGGGACCCATTACCTCCCTGCTTGGCACTCAGCATCAAGGGTTGGAATTGGGGGTTTAATCACCAAAAATGATTCCCGGGCGCGGCCACCGCTGCTGCTCACTGCTCCCCTCATCTCCCAGGGGGTGATGGGTCAAATGCAGAGGATAATGTCACCACACCTAGTGTGTGTGTGACAATCATTGGTACTTTAACTTTTAACTTTAGAGCATGATGCTGCCTCCAACATGGCATTGGCTTGGTGATGAGCGGTGCCTGGTTTCTTTAAAGCATGATGTCTGGTATTTACGCCAAAGACTTCAATCTTTGTCTCATCAGACCAGAGAATTTAGTTTCTCATGGTCTGAGAGTCATTCAGGTGCATTTTGTCAAACTTTTTACTAAGAAATATCTTCCGTCTGGCCACTCTACCATACTGGCCTGATTGGTGGATCGCTGCAAGGATGTTTGTCCTTCTTGAAGGTTCTCTTCTCTCCTCAGATGAATGCTGTAGATCTGACAGAGTAACCATCACATTCTTGGTCACCTCCCTGACTAGACTAAGATGAATGCAGCAATGTACGGAAACATTCTGGATGAAAACAAACACTTCTCATCCAATCTGATGGAGCTTCAGAAGTGGAAAGGCTGTGAATATGTACATGTGATTTTTTTAGTTTTTTTATTTGTAATAAATTTGCAAAATACATAATTTTCACATTGTCATAATGGGGTATTGTCTGTAGAATTTTGAGAACAAAAATCAGTTTATTCCATTTTGGAATAAGGCTGTAACTTAACAACATGTGGAAAAAGTGAAGTGCTGTGAATACTTGCACTTTATATTTCCTCTGCATGCCTTTAAATGTGACCTTTCTCTCCTTTTTAGTTACAGTCCTCGCCATGGTCGCCCTTACCTGTGCCCAATTCTGCAGCTGTACACAGTCAAAATACCAGGCCTCCAGAGTGCAACCGTTATAGAGTGTCTGAAGATCAAATGGCACATCAGCGTTAAGAAAATGTTGCTCTACTACCAACATGAACACATATTGGAAGACCTCCTTTTCAGAGTTCTGGTGGGATTACCAACAGGTATTTGTCATGGGAAGGATGAACATTTCCAACAATTACAGCTTTTTGGATCAAAATTGCAATAACATGAATCATGGACTCCATATGACACAAAGAAACATTGTTGGACTCAACTAAATGGTAAAACGTAAAGAAGTACTTGAAGAATTCCAGACTTCTTACTCAGGTTATTCATTAGGCTAGAGCGTAATATTAAAAAACATGCATGCCAACTGCATATGTTCTGTTCACATTTTCAAGTAGTTTGTGTTGAACACTGGGGCGCTATCTGCTGGTCAATTTAGAGTTGGCCGGTCACTATGAATGCCACATACTGTAAAATCAAAGGATTTGGGGGGCCATTTAGATATTTTTTATTTTTTAATCAAGGTAAAAGCAACCCAGTTTGCTAAAAACTTATGTTTATTGAAAACAGCCAGCATGTCTGTTGTGTGTTATAACTGACACAGTATCAATATTTTTTATAATTGTTAACATTACTTTTTCCTGTTATATTCCTTCACTTTTTATGTTGTTTAGTCGTCTGTTTACTGTCCCACATTAAACCAAAAATGTTGAGAGTTGTACAAAACAGTCATCATTCAGTAATCCCTTTATAATTTTCATTCTTTAGATTCTATACACGATACATTGTGATACATTTTAATTTTCCAGATGGTTTTAAAAACATCAGAAAAAGTGATAAAGTAAACTAACCATAATTATTATAATTATTAATCACAATAATTTACTGCATTTATTTTTTATATCTATCACACTTATAGGTTTACTCGTTCGCTCCAATGATGCACTAGTAGCTGCATTGTTTAATGCATTTTATTTAATGTGAGAAATTTAAATGTATTACTGTATTTTGTTGTGTCATTCATGTCACTATTTACTGTAATGCTGTATGAGAATCCCAGAGTTTTTGTTTGTCACACTAAATAAAAAGAATCACAACAGTAGACTATTTTGTTATTGTATATGCATGCTCAACTTTGCAGCATTATACAGCCACATTAACTCATTAATATATGCAAAGCTATTGAGTGGAAGCTTAAAAAAACAAGGTATTATCAAGTTTAAAGTATGTATTCCAAACATCCTATTGATCGCTGCACTTCTGTCAGGTCTTGTTATAAACCTCCTTCCTTCACCTCCACCGCTCAATATTTTGAGTAAACATTAACCAGGGTTTGTTGCTTTAGCGTCGCCATGTTCACATTGTCACCTGGAAAGTACTGTAAGTTATAGACTGCTGAGCCTTCATTTTGTCTCTAATACAGGAAACGGTGACATTACAGTTGCTGTAGGTATATTTAAATAGTTTCAGGGCTACCAGTGGATAAAAAGGTTGGTCTCTATACTCCCTGTTGTTGACGTATGCTATGTTCAAACCCACTGGACTGTGAGAGAAGCGTTTAGTGGGACATGGCTGTGAAGAGGTGAGTTTTTGTAATGTTTTTCAGTGCATCTTAAAAATAGAGATATCGAGTGTTTACTGCGCCTGCCAATATTTTATTATTACAGAAATACCAAGTTAAAATTGTTGTTATGCACTCTATTACAAATGTAGCTTACCACCACCAGGTGTGAATGAATGATGGGTTCCCACTTCTCTGTGAGCGCTTTGAGTATCTAATAATAGAAAAGCGCGATATAAAATCTAATCCATTATTATTATTAATAGGGATGGGTACAGAGTTCGCTACTTTTATAGGTACCAACCAATGTCAGTTGGTACTACCAGGTACCAACTCACGTAAAATCTAGCGGTGCCATATTTTGATGCCTTTCTTGCAAATCCGGTTGCAAACTCGGCACAGGCTCAAGCACTTGGCCGGGAAACAAGCAGTCAAGCACTCAAAGCTGACTCAGTTGGACTCCCTCTAGGTAATGGTACAATTTCCTATTCCAAGAAAGCAAGAAGGCGCTCAAAAGTACACCGAGGCTCATTTTTTTCTAAATGAGCGAGCTTGTTACTATTTTAAATTAGGTTTGGCATAGACATGCTAAAGATTAGCATTGGCGATTTTACATGGCGATTTCAAGACCTCCAAATTTGGTAATAAAAGTACAATTTAGTTGCGCGTTACAATCAAATAGCTGGTACTTAATAAGTAAAATACTTAGGGCCTGATCTACTAAAAGTTGTGTATTTAAATCCAAGCAAATTTGATGGCGCACGCAAAGCTGATCTACTAAGATTGTGCGCAGAGGATTGCGTCTCTTAAGTGAACAAAATAGAGAGCATAATCCACCTTCCTGTTGAAAAACAAGCTGTACCGAATCATTTAAATGCATTAGAGACCATTTTGTTGCAAAGGGAGAATGGCTCTGTTAGCCAATACCGCCATTAAGTTAACAACTCACTAGGAGAAACATGTCATGGCTTTGAAATTTCAAAACAGGCCTGATAATCCACATTATATTCAGATTTTTTAAGGTGGATACAAATGAAAAATAATTTGTTTGGATACATTGAAGCCAAATAATTTGGCACTTTGCCAATTTTGTTTGTTAGTCTTTTAAGTATGCATTTTAAATTTGCATTCTAAGGTATAAGAAGGGTCCATGACACGTTAGATATTTTTGGATATTCGGTTTGTTGACGTATTGTCTCTTGTGCTCTCAATGACTGATTGGCCACTTGCTGGTCACGTGACATGCCCTGATTGTATATGTGCTGCACAGGTGCTAATAAATTTTTGTTCTTCCCTTTTCACATTACCTGCCGCCTGCTGCGTATTTGTTTGCTCCTCATTCAGTGTTAGTTTAGGTTCTTGGGTACCGTTCGTTTAACTCTGCCAACAGGTTATGGGCCCAGGTCGAGTTTACCCAAGAGGATATTTATTTTACCGGTGAGCCACCGAGATAAAACGGCGTGTCTTAGTTTTAGTAGTAGGCTACTACTACTAGCACCATGGCTTGTAGAGATGGAGGTACTGGTGGTGGTCGATGGTATCGACTCGTCTTTGACGGAGACGAAAAGAACTATGAATTATGGGAGACCAAATTTTTAGGCCACCTTCGCCTACAGAAACTAAGAGACACAATCTTGACACCGCCAGCAGAAGGAGCAACGGCTGCTGTCCGCGCTGCAGATGCAGAAAAGAATGGTGAAGCCTACGCGGAGCTCATACAATTCCTCGACGATAAGAGTCTGTCCCTTGTAATGAGGGAGGCAGCAGACAATGGGCGCGAGGCGTTGAAAATCCTGAGGGGATACTACGCAGAATTCAAGACAAAACTCCGCAGCTATGAGGATACAGAGAAACTACGCGGCACGACTGCATCAGAGGACAACGTCATGAAGGCCCGAGTTCAGCCGAGGGGCAAACCTGCTACGGCCAGTGCTAGTGGGACTCGCTGGACGGGGAGTGTGGACAATATTGTTTGCTTCAGGTGTGGCCAACGAGGTCACAAATCCACCTCATGTGAACAAACACAGTGGTGCAGCCACTGTAGGAGCAACACACACCGTGACGCAACCTGCAGACGGAGACAGAGGCGAGACAACGCCCGAGGGGTCTCCGAGGCAGTGGAGGACAATGACTACGCGTTCGTTGCCGGAGACATCCGACGCAGAGACATCCAAAGTGGACGCGGAGACATCCGACGCAGAGACATCCAAAGTGGACGCAGAGACATCCGACGCAGAGACATCCAAAGTGGACGCAGAGACATCCGACGCGGAGACATCCAAAGTGGACGCAGAGACATCCGACGCGGATCTGGTGTCAGAGGAAAAGGTCTGATGGTGGACACAGGAGCCACTTCTCACATCATCACCGACGTGTCAAGGTTCAAATCCTTTGACGACGGGTTCCAGGCAGAAACTCACTGTGTGGAGCTGGCCGATGGAACCAGGAGCAAAGGGGTCGCCGAGCGCAGAGGAGATGCAGAGGTGTATTTGGTGGACAGCGCAGGACGCCACCGACGCACAGTGCTGAAAGATGCACTATTTGTGCCTTCATACCCGCAGGACATCTTTTCTGTGAAAGCAGCTACTGCCAGCGGAGCAACCGTCATCTTCAAGGAGGGTGAAGACGTCCTACAACACAGAAACGGTACACAATTCTATATCCATGAACACAATAGATTGTACTATTTACACACAGTGGAGAAAAATGAATGTGATGACCAGTGTATGGGATGTAATGATTTACAGACATGGCATGAGATCCTAGGTCACTGTAATTATGCAGATGTAGAACAATTACAAAATGTTGTTTCTGGTATGACTATTAAAGGTAAAGTAGACAAGTCAACATTACAATGTGATGTCTGTACACAAGGCAAGTTTGTCCAAACTAGAAACAGGAAGCCTGATATGAGGGCCAAAGCTCCTCTAGATTTGGTACACACTGATTTAGCAGGACCAATAGCCACAGAGTCTAAGGATGGGCATAAATATGCATTATGTTTTACGGATGATTATTCCAGTGCAATGTTTACTTATTTTCTTAAAAATAAGAGTGACACAGTCCAAGCAACTGAAAAGTTCTTAGCAGACGTAGCCCCTTATGGGAAGGTCAGATGTATTAGGTCTGATATGGGTACGGAATTCACTGGTAAGAATTACCAAACACTGCTTCGTACTAATAGAATCCGACATGAGACGTCGGCACCGTACTCGCCGCATCAAAACGGTACTGCTGAACGCAGTTGGCGAACCTTATTTGACATGGCTAGGTGTATGCTCATAGAGAGCGAGTTACCTAAGTGTTTGTGGACATATGCAGTGCAGACAGCTGCTGTCATTAGAAATAGGTGTTTTAACAGACGCACTAAAAAGACTCCTTACCAACTGTTGACTGGAAAAAGACCAAATGTATCTAGAATGCAAAAGTTTGGGTCAACATGTTATGCATATAAACAGGACAAGACAAAGCTAGAGTCAAAGTGTGAAGAGGGTATTTTTGTAGGATATGACAAAAATAGCCCGGCCTACATAGTCTATTATCCTGGCACTCATAGAGTGAAAAAGCACAGACTTGTGAAATTTTCATGCAGGAAGATTACTGAGCAGCAGACTCAGACTGACACAACGCCTGTTTATGACGATGATGATGACTTTGGGGTGAAAAAGGAGACTAGGCATAGACATGCGAGTCCAGACCATGCACAGAGGAGTCCAGGTCGAGCTCAGAGAAGTCCCCATGTTCAGAGTCCAGTGACAAAACCTGAGGGCAGTCCAGCACAGGACACTACACGTTATCCTACCAGAGATAGGAGACCACCAGAATATTTAAAAGATTATACATGTGAAGTGGATAGTGATGACCAGACACATTTTAACATGGACTATTGTTATAGAGTCATGTGTGATGTACCCCTGACCTTCAGGGAAGCTGTAAACTCAACTAATTCAGAAAAGTGGGTTAATGCAATGAATGACGAAATGCAGTCACTCAGAGAGAATAACACATTTACCCTGACCAACTTACCTGTGGGTAAAGACGTAGTGGGGGGTAGATGGGTCTATGCAATTAAGAATAACATTGATGGTTCTGACAAATATAAAGCAAGATACGTAGCTAAGGGATATAGTCAGAAAATGGGCGTTGACTATGACGAGACGTTCTCTCCTACAGCTAACTTGACCAGTGTCCGTGTTATCATGCAAAAAGCAGCTCAGGAGAACCTGATTTTACATCAGATGGACGTTAAAACAGCGTATCTGCATGCTCCAATAGATTGCGAAATCTATATTGAACAACCTGAGGGTTATAAAGAGCACTCTAGTACCAAACAGGTGTATCGGTTAGAGAAGTCACTATATGGTTTGAAACAGTCAGGCAGGAACTGGAACAAGTTATTACATGACTATTTATCTGACAACAACTTTGTACAAAACCTGACAGACCATTGTGTTTACATCAGAGAAACTGACAATGAAAAAGTGATTCTGATAATATGGGTTGATGACTTGATCATTGCTGCCAGTGATGAAAATGCAGTGATGAATGTAAAAGAAATGCTTAAAGCAAGATTCCACATGAGAGATTTAGGTCATCTGAAACATTTTCTGGGTATTGATTTTAGCCAGAGTGATGCATGTGTGAAAATGTCACAGAAAAAATATTCAGTAAAATTGCTTGAAAAGTTTGACATGGTGAATTGCAAACCTAGAGCGACACCTTGTGAACCAAAGCTAAATTACAGCCATTCTGAGCTCTTGTCAGATGTAAAATTGTACAGAGAAGTAGTAGGAAGTTTGATCTACCTGAGTACATGTACAAGACCAGATTTAAGCTTTGTAGTAAGCAAATTGTCACAATACTTTAGTAATCCAACAGAGGAACAGTGGGTTACTGTGAAACATGTGCTGAGATATCTAAAAGGTACAACAGACAAAGTTTTGTGTTACAAATATTGTGAAAATGGTTTGAGTCTACATGCTTACAGTGATGCCGATTGGGCGACTGACGCCACTGATAGAAGGAGTACAACTGGATATTGTATAAGCTTGTGTGAAAATGGTCCTTTGGTTTCATGGAAGACCAAAAAGCAACCAACAGTTGCACTGTCAACATGTGAGGCAGAATATATGGCCTTAGCTGCAACTACACAAGAATGTATGTATTTAGTCCAACTTTTAAATGGCATTGATGGGAGTCAGTCTGCTACACCAAAGGTTTATGAGGATAACCAGGGTGCAATTGCATTAGCCAAGAATCCTGTAAACAGACAGCGATGCAAACATGTCGACATAAAATATCATTTTGTCAGATCAGCTGTGAATGATGGTAAAATATGTCTACAATATCTTCCCACAGATCAAATGGTAGCAGATGTAATGACAAAGCCTGCAACCAAATGCAAATTGTCGAAATTCTCAAGCTTTATGTTTGGAGAATAATTCATGTGATTTATGACATGTGATTTTTGATTTTGTTTCAAATGTTTTTATTTTTATGATGATGTTAACAGTATGAGAGCTAGTGGGAGTGTTGACGTATTGTCTCTTGTACTCTCAATGACTGATTGGCCACTTGCTGGTCACGTGACATGCCCTGATTGTATATGTGCTGCACAGGTGCTAATAAATTTTTGTTCTTCCCTTTTCACATTACCTGCCGCCTGCTGCGTATTTGTTTGCTCCTCATTCAGTGTTAGTTTAGGTTCTTGGGTACCGTTCGTTTAACTCTGCCAACACGGTTTTATTGTAAATTAGGGCCCAATGTGTCAATACACTATGTCAAAATGAAAAAAAATGCTGTACAGTAAAACATGTGATGCACTGAAACAAAGGCAAAATAAACAGATTTTAGGGTGAAATGTATAAGTAGGGATGATACTCGAAACCGGTTTTCTCGGTTGTTCGATAAGAAAAGAACCGAGTCTTCGGACTTGAATCCCTTTTTGAGAACCGGTACCCGTTATCGAGACCACTATAGTAAAGAAAAAGAGTTGGTTCTTTATTCGAATCCCTGGGAACGAATCCCGTCCCGACCAGAAATGCTCCGTGGGACATCACAATAAATGGCGTCACGTAGCTCAGTCATTAGGCGCAGATAGCGAAAGCAGGAACAAAATGGACGGGAAAAAGCGCTCCAAGGTGTAATAAAGTTCAAAACAAAAGGTATAATCCAAATGAATAACTTTACTGAGAGATTTGAGCAGGGTACAAACACATGACGAACACTTTTACGACCAACCGGAAACATAGCAACCAGGCTAGCAACGTACCTCCTTTACGGCAGCTGTCACAACGTTCTTAAAGCAACCGCAGCACATACATATATGACATCTCCCTTTTTTAACTTTCGTTTTTCTTTCCTTGTAAACAAAACCAAATCACACTGTATATGTGTTGTCTGTCTAATTGTAAATAATGCAGACGAGGCGTGTTGGTTGAGTTCTTGACGTTTACTTTCACAGCGTGCTCATTCTTAGCTGCTGGGTGACGATATGCAACACTTTTCGGGGCTACCGCGCATGCTCGTCACTCCCGTTGCATGCTGGGTAGTGTAGTTGTTATATTCCCTAGCTCATAACATCTTTCCCCATATAAGGAAATAATGTTAACTCAAAGTGTATTTCTTTTTTTAGCTTTAACTTTTCATTTTTTTAGCATTGTATCCACATTTGCAAAGAACTTTTCTCTTCATAGAATTTTCTTTCAATAAAGAAATAAAGTGCAAAAATGTCAAAGCATCATAACAAACAGTTATGTCAAATAGCAGCAGAATTGCACTTTTTGGAAAGCTGTATTATTTTCAGTTTTGGGCCCAAGGGACTGATTTTATTTAACACTATATTATTATTTATACACCTATAGTGATCACAGAGACATGTTGTTTTTGTGTTACTGTATATATTTGTTTTTCTGAAAAAATCCCACTTAATATACTTTGGGTAACAACAGTCAATATTTATTTAATGTTATTTTTTTAGGGGGGTAACAGTCAATATTTATTTATTTATTAGATTAAATTGTTTTCTTATATAATAAAAGTGAGCTTTTGTTAAACCAAATATTGTGTGTTTTTTTCCATATACAGCCACCTATCTGGACTCAATAAGAGAATCGATAAGGAATCGGTTCGATAAGAGGATTCGATAACAGGCTCGAACTCGATAATTTCTTATCAAACATCATCCCTATGTATAAGTACGTAAAACTGCTAAATCCTACATCAGACTCCAAAGACTTATAGACACACGGTCTTAAACTTCTGATTACTGTTTGAGTTTAAATGCAGTTTTCAATAAATTACAGACCTATCAAAATGTGTTCATCTCAACATAAGCTGTGTTTATTATATTGTGCAGCATTCCAGGGACGCAGCAAGCCACAGACTCATCTGACGAGTGGATAGAGTGGTTCCTGTTGCGCTTACACCAAGAACCGTGGGCGTTGGGCGGTTTTGTGGTCATGGTCTTGTTTGTGCTGGGAGCCCTGTCTCTGGTTGTCTTTGCTCTGCTGTATGGATGCTGCCATCGCCCGGTCGCAGAAGAGGACACTCTGAGGAAGAAGGAACAGCAGCAACGGAAGTTAAACAATCGAGTGATCTAAACATATGAGGGACATGTGGTGGAATTGAGACCAATGATTGTTTTTTATTAAATGTATCGTTTCCCTATGTTGAGTATAAATGAGTAGTGTGCATACTAAAAGGAACTCAGCAGAGTGGAGACCACCAGCAAGTCTGAGCAATATTAAATGTGTCCCTTGAGAACTAATATTAACAATGCAGCGTACAGGTTTTTTTTTCTGATTGCAACTTAATCTGATGGAACTGGTGGGTCACTTTGCACAGTTGCAAGTGGACTGCGATGACAAAAAATTAGAATACATTTATTGATTGACATCTTTATTCAGTTTTGCATCAAAAAACTTTTTTTTTTGTAGCCAATGCACCAACTAACCTACTAAATAAATGATCAAAACATAGATTCATGTTGTCAGTTCTGGTAACTATAAACATAGTTAATACAGTGGTACCGTATGTCCCAGTTTAAAGAGTGTTTTAAAATAAGAGCTGTGTCCCAGCTAATTGTTATGCCTTAAATCAGGACCAATAATTTGAGTTACAAGCATCCCCGGCATTAGTGGGTGTAGCAAATGCCACAGTGAAGCCCGTAAGATCCAGGGAAGTGGATCTCGCCAGTGTTAAAATAATATTTAAACGGCGGATATTTATCCATGAAAATATGGTAAAGCTGCTGGTAATGTGTTTGACAGGGAAGCAGCTAGAAGATCACTTAGAAAGTCCAAATACTGTACAATATTATTGCAACATAAAATTGCTGTAGTGGTTAGTAGTACACACTGCTATACTGTGTTTATACATTATTTCTTATCCAAATGTTTTTAATTTTAAAAGGCACGTTACATGTGCTGTTTGGGTGGGGGCAGACCACTAATTAAATTGATTTCAATAAAAGACGTTGATTTGAGATACAAGTGCTTTAAGTTAAGAGCTACGCCACACAGACCCAATTAGGATTGTTAATTGACATACTACTGTAGAACATTCAGCTCAATAGTTCAGCAATTATAATTACGTGATAATAAAAAAAGATGGTTTGTGATTTGTAAAAGCCTTTGGTAAAGCTCCTTTCAATCAGGTTTACTTTTTTTTTAAATTTTATTTTCAGGTATTAAATACCGTACACAAATTTTTTAAAAAAGTATAATATTTTTATTGAGTATTGATGGTGCAAACATGTATACATTCATAAACAGCTGATTTCTAATTAAAAAAAGTTACAAATGGTGTTCCCAAAGTAGGTTTCAGCTCTGCTAGAGCGCACTACATCTCCCAGCGTCCCACTGGTGTCTACGCCGAGACCTGACCTCTTTGGACGTCATTATCATGCGCCGGTGATGTCATTTGCCTGCGCCCGGCGGGTCAGACTCAGTACCTTCACGAAGCAATGGCGAGTGGCAAGAAGAGTGCTTTACTTTCTTCTTTGGCAGACTATGGAGACGATTCAGATGCTTACTCGGATCCCGAATCAGAAGAAACATGTATGTAGAAAGTAATAATTTATTTAAGATAAAGAGTTACGACATTGTTTCCTGCAACGCTAGCACTTCGTGTGGGAGCTGAAATTAGCTCCTAGTTTAGCTGCCAATACAATTCGAAAGATGAGGCTGTTTATTTTATTTAATTGCTGCCGGTTTGTGTTTTTTTATCCATCCATTTAAGACGAATTTGCCACTTTCCTTAATATTGGTAAATTTAGTCATGTTTGTTTATGTGTTCCCTGGTCTCACGTACCATTGCAATTTAAATCTGGTGGATTGTTACGGCCATTGTGTTTAGACTTAGGCTAAGACTTCCTTTTATTGTCATTCAAATTTGAACTTTACAGTACAGATAAGAACGAAATTTCGTTGCATTAGCTCGTTGTAGTGCAGGATAAAAGAGCAATACTGTGCATATATAATTAAATAGATTACTGTACAGAATAAATATATTGCACTTTTGCATACTGTATGCATCCACGTTTATGGATGTATGTTATATTGTATTTACATTCCAGCGAGTTAATCCGTTTTTTGGGGGGATATTGAGGGGATTATTTTGATGCGTTCAAGAGTTTTATGGCCTGAGGGAAGAAGCTGTTACAGAACCTGGAGGCATACTTACAAACCCTCGCGATTTTACCGGGAGATTCCCGAATTTCAGGGCCCCTCCCGAAAATCTCCCGGGGCAACCATTCTCCCGATTTCCACCCGGACAACAATATTGGGGGCGTGTCTTAAAGACACTGCCTTTAACATCCTCTCACCTGAAACCTTCACCACTTAACAACCGCATGTTGTCCAGGCGTCCGCTTTTCCTCCATATAAACAGCGTACCGGCCCAGTCACATAATAATGTAGATTTGGATGGGTTTAACAATGTTCTTTACTCGAAGATGTCAAGAAATGCTGACACGTTGTATGATCTTTCAATTGGTTTAATGATAACACAAGGCATACTTGCTCAACAGCCATACAGGTCACACTGACGGTGGCCGTATGAACATCTTTAACACTGTTACTTATATGCGCCACACTGTCAACCCACACCAAACAAGAATGACAAACACATTTCGGGAGAACATCCGCACCGTAACACAACATAAACACAACAGAACAAATACCCAGAATCCCTTGCAGCAGTAACTCTTTCGGGACGCTACAATAACATCTACGGCTTTTAGAGCTCAGTGCACAACTGCACACACAATAAGAAGGAGACGAAGCAGAAGAAGGAAGAAGAGACATGGCGACGACGAGTAGGAAGAAGAAATACACTTGCAAGTTCCAAAATGATTGGAAAAAAGAATTTCATTTCATCCAGAAAAGCTCGAAGGGGAAGGAGTATGCTGCCTGCACCTCAACCCCCTACCCCACAACCACGCCCCCCCCATACTCCCGAATTCGGAGGTCTCAAGGTTGGCAAGTATGCTTGGAGGTTCTGCTGCGGAGGCTGCAGAACCTCTTTCTAGAGTCCAGCAGTGAAAACAGTCCTTGGTGGGGGTGGGAGGAGTCTGCAGATTTTCTGAGCCTTGGTCAGGCAGCAGCTTTTTGCGATTTCCCGGATAGGGGGAAGAGGAGTCCTGATGATCTTTTCCGCCATCCTCACCACTCTCTGCAGAGTCTTGCAGTCTGAGGCCCTGCAGGCTCCAGTCCAGACAGAGATGCTATTGGTCCGTAGGCTCTCTATAGTGCCTCTGTAGAATGAGGGGAGGGAGCTGTGCTCTTTTCATCCGACGAAAAAGTGCATGCGCTGCTGAGCTCTTTTTACAAGAGCTCCGGTGTGTAGGGACCAGGTTATATTGTCCGTTATCTGCACCCCCAGGAACTTGGTGCTCCTTACCATTTCCACTGCTGTGCTGTTGATGAAGAGTGGAGTGTGGCTGGACTGGTGCCTCCTGAAGTCGGTGATGACCTCCTTGGTCTTGTCGATGTTCAGGACCAGGTTGTTGGTTCTGCACCAGTCAACCAGATGTTTCACCTCCTCCTTGTAGTCCATGTCGTTGTTGTCACGGATAAGCCCACTACTGTTGTGTCGTCCGCATACTTCGCAATGTGGTTAGTAGTGGACCTGGCGCAGCAGTCATGGGTCATCAATGTGAACAGCAGTGGACTCAGGACGCAGCCCTGGGGGGAGCAGGTGCTCAGGGAGATGGCACTGGAGGTGTTGTCGCCCACTCTCACAGACTGCGGTCTGTCTGTGAGAAAGTCAAGCAGCCAGTTGCATAGTTTACTGTATGAACTAAGCGTTGACTGTATTGCCTTGTATACCTTTCTTTTGAACTGATCTGTTGATTTGTTTTTGATGTCTCTTCCTCTTCAACATCAGCAGCGGATGTTCCTGGAGAAGGAGCAGGAGGAGGATTGGTTTTTGGCTATGGTGAGGATGACCAGAATCGAACTGTCGATGTCATTGACAAGGCATCTGAAAATGAAGACAGTGGAGAGAGTAATTCGGTGTGTATTTTACACATGTATTCACAGTCTGGCCTGTCAGTTGCATCCTGTGTGTGTCGGAAAACTGTTAATATTTGACACCCATCTTTTTGGGAGGAGGGAATTTCCTTTTCCATTTTTTAAAAATTAATCTCGTAAAAATTAAGCGGCAAACATGGTGGGTTAAAACAAATGCACCAAGTGTGTTCCGTTTATCAGCGTACTTCCATACACAGCCTACCCTATCATAATGGGCTGGGTTTCTGAAAAGGCCCACCTCTCTACAAAAGCTTTTTCAGAGGGTAGGGAGAATGTGTTTGATCTAGGAAAAGATTAATTGATTAAGTCAATTAATTTGATTAGAAAAAATGCTTTGCTTTACATTCTGTTGCTTCGATTTATCGTTAAATGAGTGTAACTAGTATAAATGTGTAAAATTGTTGTGGGGCAGACTGTTTCGTACATGGACATGCATTCTCCGCTGTTTCCACTTCCACTTCTAATACAAAGTAGCGTATAATTCTTACTTATATCTGTCATTAATAGGGATGGAAATCAAAATGTTTCTTGTTCAGAACCGGTTCCCAGTGTATCAATTTCTTGAAATCGCATGCCATTTAGTTAAACAGTTGTCTTATCGATCCTTCCGGGTGGTAATACCGTCATTCATTTTCTGAGATTTTCAATTCAAAGTTTTCATAAACTGTAGGCCATAATCAAAATTATAACCAATAAAGGCTTGACATATCTCACTTTGCATGTAATTAGTTAATATCAGATGTTACCAAATGTTACATCATTCTGTAATTTGCACATGATTAAATTCTGCAGAAGAATATGAATTTCTTATATTTATTTACAAAAACTTTTTTGTCTTCTATGCTACATTTGTGCCTCACTGTAGACTTTGTGAGGTCATGTCAAAATTGATGCTAATCCACCCTTTTTAGCCTTCTTTTTTTTCAAATAAGAATCGATAAGAGAAACGTTAAGAAACCGATTCGTTAAGAAGAATCGAAAGTAGAATCGGAACCAAAAAAATCGTATTAATTCCCATCCCTAGTCATTAATCTCGCTTTGGAAGCGCTAAAAACTACAACAAAATGGGCGGGGAGAAGACATTGTCGAAGTGGAGGCAGTAAATAAGACCGCCAACAAAACAGCGCATGAAGAGGCGGCTGCAACGGTCTGTAAAACATAATCTATGCAACATTTTTACCAAAGAACCACCATTGCATCATTTGTAGACCACAAAGAAGTGTTTTAAATGTAGAAATAAAATCATGATATGACCGTCACCCCTTTAAATACACAGACATAGTTTCCACAAGACTGCTGCAATAGAGCACATATGAGAGTGTGGGTGCCATGATCTATGGGGAGACGAACAGCGGAGAATTGTTTTGTTAATTTTTATCAATGCACACATGTTAAAAGTGCAATTTCATGTTGATGATGTGCTTTTTTTTTTTTTTTTATAGAAAAAAAGGAATTAAGGATTTGGCAAGCAGAAACCTTAAAATATGCATTAAGACTATGAATTGTGTTTTATCCAATTACTCAATCGAACAAACCAATCGATAGGTTACTCGATTACTAAAATAACTGATTGCTGCAGCCCTAGTTTGGTGCATCTTAAAATTAAAAACGTTTTTTCAAAATCCCTGATTAAGTTCTGCAGTGGAAGGGAGATCCTTTTTGCTATTGACTCAAACCACTTTTGACATGAACTACATCTTCCTTTTAGTTGTTATACTCATTTATACCGACTGTAAACTTAGAGGCCACTATTGTTTTGTTTACCTTTTGTCATGACCATCAATTTCAACCATCGGCAAACCCATTCTACAGTTTTCATTTGTGTTTAAATGCTATAAACTTAGAGGCCACTATTGTCTTGTTTACCTTTTGTCATGACCATTCATTTCAACCATCGGCAAACCCATTCTACAGTTTTCATTTGTGTTTAAATGCAAACCTGTTCTCTAAGTTTTTTGTTTATGTTAGCGTATCCACCACACTTCAAAATTCAAGGAAGTTTATATAAATAGAGTAGAAGCACTGCAAGTGTGTTCCAAGTCAAAAGAAAAAAACGTAATAGTACAATAAATTATATAAAATATTTTTTTTGGGTTTTGAATTTTTTTTTTTAATAATACAAAAAAGTTAAAAAGGGAATGTCAAAATTCCAACAAGTGATTCTAAAATGACATCCTTAGTGTACTATGATCAAACTTGAATGCCATAAATATCAATTAATTGTCATAGCGTTCAAGGTTGTTTTTTTTATTATCAGTGTGACATTAATGCTTCTCCGTAACATTGTAACCATCAGGTATTTGAAATAATTCTTACACGGTAGAAAAAATCCACAGATAGATCATTTATAGTTTATTATTTTCTTATATAGTACCTCCTTATCAAGACTTTGCATGACAGTCCCCAAATACATGGCAAAAATCGAAATATTTTGTTAGGACACTGTAAATCTGTTTTGTATAGCATCGCAACAATGCCACTTTCTTCTGCCCATTTACTAACTCTTCATTCACTTAGCATGTAAAACCTTGTGTCAGACTGTTTGTCCATGAAATACCCTGTGATTTGTATTTACAGTGGTGGAAAATCAGACATGATAATATATCTATATAATTTATAGATATTTATATTTGTGTGTGTATATATATATATATATATATATATATATATATATATTATTTGTGCAAGTAATATGTCTGTTATTACAAACAAAATTAAGAGGCCCTCTTGTTTGTACAGCTGTTATGTTCTTCTCCCAGCCCTTTTCCTGCGGTTTGAAGCTTTAACATGCATTTTTGTTTTCATAGGAAGTGACGAATGACGAATCTGACGAGGGGAGGGACACCGATGATATTGAGGTATTTGAGCATGCACTTGCTGTGGGCTGGGTTTAATTAAACAAAAGCTTTATTGACTAAAAAACATAAATGAGGAGGGTGGCACGCTTACGCGATGAAGATGCATGCTCACTAGATGGTGCTGTGGTCCTGCTTATGCCTGAGACCACTTTTGTAAATAAGATTGTCTTGTAACTGGCACTCCCTGTTAGATACTTAGTATCTTCACGTGTCTCTCCATGTGCCACAAGGTGGACTTATGATGTTGAGCCTCAGAGGGCGCAAAGTGTGTGTGTGTGTGTGTGTGTGTGTGTGTGTTTGTGTGTGTGTTTGTGTGTGTGTGTTCCAAGTAAGTGGAGTATGAGTCAATCAGAAAGCAAACACTGTCTGTTCACTGTAGTTTGTCATGAAGCAGAGCATTTCCTCAAACCATGACCTCTTATCTAACAGAGACCAGTGTGTGCCCAAAACGGGATTCGAGGTCATGCCAACATGTGACAGTAATGCTGTTTTAGAATGTCTGATACTAGGGCTGGACGATTTTGGCAAAAATAATAATGACGATTATTTTAATTGATATTGTAATCACGATTAATTACACAATTATTAATTAATTTGAAAACATGAATATTTATTGTACTACCAAAACTCAACTTTACATATACCTGTAGTTAAAAAACTGGATATAAATTAGTAACGAATAAACCACAATAAGTGAAATAATAATAATAGCAATAACAATACATGTAGATAAAAGCAATATAAAAAACAATAAAGTTATGTTTTTCCGTTTTAATCTTTTTTAATTCTTTTTTTTTTTACCTTTTACACTTATTTTACCACCATAGAGTGTGTGTTCTTGGTGTAAAATATTTTTTATTAAATGCAAGAATTCTCACATTTATTGGTGCAATAAATCTTTGGACATTTTTGACCAGTATTTTTGGTTATAGCAGAAATTGGTAATGAATCAATAAATGCTTTAAATACATTATGCTTGTGCAAAGTACTTTTTTGAAGCCTTTATTTTGGTTGTGCCATCAGACCAGATGTGGTGCATCGTGTTACTATTGTGAAGGGGGGAAGTGGGCTGTGCTGCTGTTTTGAGCTTGACGAGTAATGAGGCGACTCACTTGAGGCTGTCTAAAAAATAATAGAGCACCTCTCAAGTTGCGACCACTGTCCTGTTTGTACATTAATGTTACATCGATGATCCACAACAACAGAAGCAGATAAGCTGTGTTGTGGGTGTATGGATTGTTCTTGTTAGCGTTAGCTTCGTAGTTACAATTGGGCGTCTCAACATTGACGGGAGAGTTGTGTGTGTCGGGGATAAATCAGCGCTACCAGACACATTAATTTCCCATGTTTATGCTCCTCACAATGACATAATTTCACTTACATTTGTATCAATTTCCCCGATATTTTTTGCGTTTATCAGAGGATTCTGTTTTATTGGCCAATTATGTGACTGCGTCCACGGTTATGTGAATGCGAAAATCATATGCCTTACTTTTTTGTTGAGTTAAGTGATTATTGATTAGGCGTACTAGTGCTGTGTCAAATAAAAAGTAGCAAACATGATGAGATCACAAACTTCTCATAAACATTGCCTTTTTTAATTCATTCGCTCCTCGTCTGTTTCAAAGTCACAAGCAAGTAATTTGCATGCATGTTGCATGGCCCATTAATCGTTTTTTCTTCCAATTGATTTATTTGAATAATCGTGACAAATCAACATTAAAATTTGAGTAATTGTTTAGCCCTAACTGATACTACTGTGTGTCGCTGTAGCTTTTTACCACAACACACACCACCTGCAAAGCTCACATAGCATCTGTAAACCTGACGTTTGTTGTGGAGTTTAAAGAAAAGTGAAGCGAGCCTTTTAACATCGGCCTAATTTATAATTTGTTGAAAGGACTAGTTGGTACAATCCCTGGGGACTCTGCATGGCAGGGGCGTCCTCCTCCCTGAGCCAGGCTTGCACCTGACCGCATACCTAAGTGAGGCTAGGTGACACTGCTGGGAGGCTTTTCCACCATTGGGACACATCTTCAGTTGTGTGCCCCAGCGTCACGGGGTGTTTCGGCCCGGCTTACCACAAGACACCCTCTGCTGAGGAAGGGCCCACCCCAGGGTGATCAAATCCCTGGGTGTGTGTGTCCCATTAGGTGTTAGCCTTAGCAGCCCAGCTGGTGTCACTCCTCCTCAACCACAACCAATGGCTCGTCCTCTCTGCTGTGTTGGCCAGCTCTTTAATGGCCTGTCTGTGAGCCTGCCCCCTGACTCCAACCTCCCTAAGGAGCTTTGCTGTTGTGCTAGCTACAAAGCCCCTACAGCCCACCTCCACTGGGCGCACCCTTACCCTCCAGCCTCTGTCCTGTGCCTCAGCTGCAAGGTTGGAGTACCGCAGCTTCTTGCGTTCATATGCTTCTTCGATGGCATCCTCCCACGGAACTGTCAGTTCAATGATATAGACAATATGGGAGGTTTCAGACCATAGGACGAGGTCTGGACGCAGGGTGGTCGTTGCGATCGCCGGGGGGAAAATTAGCCTCTGATCTAAGTCGACTCGCATCTGCCAGTCCCTGGCTGCATTCAACGGGCTTAGATCAGGATTTGAAGGTCTTGTCTTCAGCTTTTCCCCCTCCCGAACAAACGCTGGTAGGTGTCGGCACACATCCTGGTTGTTGATGGGTTGGGCGTTGATGGATATCCTCCTGCACTCAAGTTTGTCAGCTAGACATCTGAGGACCTGGTTATGTCTCCACGTATATCTGCCTTGAGTGAGGCTGGTTCTACAGCCAACCATTATGTGCTTGAGTGTTGCTGGGGTTGTACACAGGGGACAGGATGGGTCCTTTCCAAACCATTGTTGCAGGTTTATGGGAGATGGTAGCGCATCATATGTTGCTCGAACAATGAAACTCAGCCTGTTGGATTCCATGCCCCAAAGTTCGCTCCATGTGAGTTTTTTCCTTTCAACACCCTCCCACCTTGTCCAGCGGCCCTGTTTGGCTTGTGTTGCAGCTTTGGAACGTCTGGCTGTTTCCTCCTGACGACGCACTTCCTCTACAACCATAGTTCGACGTTCGGTTGCAGATGCCTTTTGCCAGAGAGGAGTTACGGTTCCAAGGCCAAAGCCTCCTCTGCCTTGTTGGACGTGGCCCACTACGTCACGATGGAGCAAAGCTGATTTGGCCTGTAGCACAGCTGTGACTGGGGTCCACTTCCGCCCTGTAACGAGGCAAGGAGCGGCGGCTCTCACTACAGGGTCCCGGGAGTCAGTGAGGGACATCTCCAGCCTCACCTTGGCACATTTGAACTCTTCGACCAGGCTAGAAATTGGCAGCGACAGGGCTCCGTCGCTGTAGAGTCCAACGCTGCTGAAGCACTTTGGAAGTCCGAGCCACTTCCTTACATGCGAGTTCACTAGCCTTTCCAAGCGAGTAGCATGGCTTATTGAGACCTCGTACATAGTTAACGGCCACCGGAGTCTGGGTAGCAACCCAAACTGGAGGCACCAGAGCTTCAGTTTCCCTGGTAGTGCAGTGCTATTAATCTGCCTGAGGCCGTTAGCCGTGTCCTGCCGCAGTTGTTCAAGTTGCTGGGTGTCTCTGAGATCTGCATTATACCATCTTCCGAGGCTCTTGATGGGCTTCTCTAGGAGTGTTGGAATTGGTTCCTCGCTGATGTGGAACCGCTCACCTGTTAGTTGGCCTTTTATGATGGAGATGCTGCGTGACTTGCTTGGCTTGAAGTCCATCCGTGCCCATTGAATGTTTTCCTGAAGTTTCTGCAGCAAGCGTCTGGTGCATGGTTTTGTTGTTGTAATGACGGTCATGTCATCCATAAAGGCTCTAATTGGCGGAAGACGTAGGCCACTCTTGGTCCTCTCACCTCCCACTACCCACTGGGATGCCCGTATGACCAACTCCATTGCCATGACGAAAGCCAGAGGGGAAACTGTGCAGCCCGCCATAATGCCAATTTCCAGATGCTGCCAGGAGGTGGTGTTTCCCTCAACTGTTACGCAGAACTGGAGATCCTGAAAGTAACTCTTGACCAGTTCAGTGACTTGGTTAGGTACACCAAAGAAATTGAAGGCCGTCCACAAGATCTTATGAGGGACTGACCCAAAGGCGTTGGCAAGGTCTAAGAATACCACATGTAGGTCTCTCTGTTCTTTTTTTGCAGTTTGTATCTGGTGCCAGATCATATTGGCATGTTCCAAGCATCCTGAGAAACCCTGGATCCCAGCTTTCTGCACCGATGTATCAATAAAGCTGTTTCTTTGCAGGAACGTAGAGAGTCTCTGGGCAAGGACACTGAAGAAAATCTTCCCCTCTACATTCAGCAAGCTGATCTGGCGAAACTGGCCAATGGATGACGAGTCCTTCTCTTTGGGGATCAGGATGCCTCCTGCTCTTCGCCAAGCTTTCGGTATCACTCCCTTCTGCCATGCTACCTTCATCAGCTTCCAAAGGTATCTTAAGACTCTGGGGGTGTTCTTATAAAGCCTATACGGGATACCATTGGGCCCGGGTGATGATGCTGATCTTGCCTGCTTCACGGTCTTCTCCACCTCGCTCCATGTGGGAGATCTTATGTCCATTTGGTGTTCAGGTGCATGAATTGGTGGCATGTCGGGCGGGACAGTTACTGGCTCATGCCTCTGGCCGTCGGTGTAGGTCTTCCTCAGGTGCTCCTCCAGGTCTTTTATGGGCACTTTGAGGCTCCCACTCTTCTCTTGCTCAAAAAGACCTTTGACAAAACTGTAGGGATTGCTATAGAAGAGGGTTCTTGTCCGTTCTTTCCTCTTGCGTTGTCGTCTGAGGTGCTCTGCTCTTCGCAGCTTTGTCAGTCGTTGCTTTATTTCAGCCTGCAGAACTTCAATCCCCCCTCTTTCTATTTCGGTTGCCTTTCTCCATTGCTTCCTCAATTGTCTTCTTTCTTTCACCAAGCTGTCAATTTCACGCTGCCTTCTGGACTTTGGTTGGTTCGAGGAGGGAGGGCCTTTTTGCTGCCTTTGAGCCTTGCTCTTTACCCCAAATCTTTCGGCACCATAGCTGTAGATGGTGGCTCCCATGTTGTCCAGTTTTCTTTCAACAGGACCCTTCTGTTGTTCTAGAAGGAGGACCAAGTCTGAGTCAACGGTCTCCCACTCTCTCTTCTGGTTGGACTTGGGCCACAGGATCTGGGCTTTCCTTCCTTCCATCTTCCTTTCTGTTGCAGGCAGAGGTTGGCTGGGCTCAATGTTGGAGACTGCAGCTGGCTGCTGCAGGACTGGTGCTGGCTGGTTGGGCTCCGATCTGGAGGCTGCTGCTGGCTGTGGCTGGTTAGGCTCCAGGCTGGAAAATGCTAGAGGGTCTATGCGACGTGGAGCTTCTTTCGAGGTACTGATACCCTGAGGACTGTGGGGGTTCTCCTGCCTCCGGGCTTCACTCGACTGATTTGGCCTACTTCTTAAGAAGTACTGGTCAATGCGAGACACTTCGTTGAGCTTGCTGAGGCATTTCCTCTTGCCTTGATGGATTTTAAGGCCCTTCGCTGTTGTTATTTTTGACCAGCCACAAATGCAGCTCTGCAGCGTTTGTCCTGTTGGCGGACCATTAGTTGTGCTGGTCGTTCTGTTCGGTGTCTGTTCCGTTCCGTGGTCTGTCACTGTGAGATCCGTCCGTAATGGGTCATCTTCCGCCCCCGCTCTCGCAGACCCAAGGGGTATTTTCTTCTTTGGCTTTTCCGTAGCAATGATGGGTGGAACCAGGAACGCTATGCAGCGCTGGGTCCTGCCGGTAGAGTTGCTAACCCACACCAGCCCCGCCTAAAAAATAAGTATGTGTTGATATTGTTCTTAAAAATATTCATTTGAACATATAAAAGACGTTCCGCGAATGGACACTGGGCAGGACGGCGTGGCTTGGTTGGTAGAGCGGCCGTGCCAGCAACTTGAGGGTTTCTGGTTTGATCCTCGGCTTCCGCCATCCTAGTCATGTCCGTTGTGTCCTTGAGCAAGACACTTCACCCTTGCTCCTGATGGGTCGTGGTTAGGGCCTAACATGGTAGCTCCCGCCATCAGTGTGTATATGTGTGTATAAATGGGTGAATGTGGAAATAGTGTCAAAGCGCTTTGAGTACATTGAAGGTAGAAAAGCGCTATACAAGTAGGGACGGCGTGGCGAAGTTGGTAGAGTGGCTGTGCCAGCAATCGGAGTGTTGCTGGTTACTGGGGTTCAATTCCCACCTTCTACCTTCCTAGTCACGTCCGTTGTGTCCTTGGGCAAGACACTTCACCCTTTGCCTCTGATGGCTGCTGGTTAGCGCCTTGCATGGCAGCTCCCGCCATCAGTGTGTGAATGTGTGTGTGAATGGGTAAAATGTGGAAATACTGTCAAAGCGCTTTGAGTACCTTGAAGGTAGAAAAGCGCTATACAAGTATAACCCATTTATCATTTATACCCTGCAATTACTTTCGACCACAATATGAGGAAAGATTGTTACCATCTTATGATCACACTGCAGTTGTACTGTGTCTCATAATTTCCCAATAATGCATGTGGCAAGTACAACATATTGTCTACTTCCAAATAATCTCAATTATGCATCTTGGGAAAAATTTCATGAGGCCACGGGGAAGACCCAGGACACGTTGGGAAGACTATGTCTCCCGGCTGGCCTGGGAACGCCTCGGGATCCCCCGGGAGGAGCTGGACGAAGTGGCTGGGGAGAGGGAAGTCTGGGCTTCCCTGCTTAAGCTGCTGCCCCCGCGACCCGACCTCGGATAAGCGGAAGAAGATGGATGGATGGATGGATGGGAAAAATTTCAAGATGAAGCCAAAGTGCACTATAACCTATACAAGTGAATTTATTTGGAAGATTTCTAAACTTTCGAAGACACATGGCCAACTGTTCAATGTTGAAGTATTTTTTTGAACAACCATTGTGTAGGGGTGTAACGGTACGTGTATTTGTATTGAACCGTTTCGGTACGAGGGTTCCGGTTTGGTTCGGCGGTGTACCGAACGAGTTTCCACACGGACATATTAAGTAGCGTAACGCACGTTGTGTAAACAATGCACACCGAGGCACAACACACGGCATGCTAGCAGCTAACTGGCTACGATAGACTGACCATGCGTCCTCTTTTCACCGGACATGTCCTCTTTTGCGGAGCTGTCAGGGCGGAGTTTCTTAAATGCCTCAAATGGCCGGCATTTTGAGTTAGGGTTGCATGTATTTTCAATGTACGTTCAGGGTTAAGAAGGGGTTAAAAACAAAACAAATTGTGCGCGCAGCAGCATTCGTGAGGGAGGGGCAGAGACAGAGAAAATTATGATAAACGCGCATGCGCCGCCAGGATCTGCTTTTTAACCATAGATTTATCAGATTTAATTTTTTATTATCTATAGCAGGGGTGTCAAAAGTGTGCCCCGGAGGCCATTTGCGGCCCACAGCTAATGTTTTAAAGGCCCACAGCACATTCTAAAAATACTATTAAAATAAACAAAAACAACAAAAGTGAACTAAAAAAGCTTAAAGGTTAAATGTAATTTAGAGAAAGTTGCAATGTTGACTAATAAAACAAAGCTGTTTTTTTTTCTTTCAAACTGTCATTGCTCAAAACATAATATTGAATCAAAATCAATGTTATTATGAATTATTGACCTATCCAAGGTTCCGATTACTTCACATCAAATATTCCACTAAGAAAAATATTTTTGGTGGAAGATTTTGCAAATTTGGTAAATAAATAACCCAAAAATTTATATTTTGTTGTTTTCTTACTGTACCCAAAATGCATACCTGCCAACCCTCCCGTTTTTAGCGGGAGAATCCCGGTATTCAGCGCCTCTCCCGACAACCTCCCGGCAGAGATTTTCTCCCGACAAACTCCCGGTATTCAGCCGGAGCTGGAGGCCACGCCCCCTCCAGCTCAATGCGGACCTGAGTGGGGACAGCCGTTCTCACGTCCGCTTTCCCAGCAGCTTGCCTGCCCAATGACGTCATAACATCTACGGCTTTTAGAGAGTAGAGTGCACAACAAGGAGAGAGAGTTCTTGGTTTCTTATGTGGGTTTATTGTTAGGCAGTTTCATTAACGTCCTCCCAGCGCGGTAAGAACACACAACAACAGCAGTCACGTTTAGTCTACCGTAAAGCAGTTTGTCTGCCGTAAACAGCAATGTTGTGACACTCTTAAACAGGACAATACTGCCACGTACTGGATAGCCTGCAGAACACTGAAATTCAAGTATGTGTTTTATTTATATGTATAATAAAATAAAAAAAATAAAAAAATAAAATATATAGCTAGAATTCACTGAAAGTCAAGTATTTCATACATATATATATATATATATATATATATATATATATATATATATATATATATATATATATATATATATATATATATATATATATATATATATATATTTTATATATATATATGAAATACTTGATTTGGTGAATTCTAGCTGTAAATATACTCTCCTCTTAACCACGCCCCAACCACGCCCCCCCACCCACCTCCCGATATTGGAGGTCTCAAGGTTGGCAAGTATGCCAAATGAACCGAACCGTGACCTCTAAACCGAGGTACATACCGAACCGAAATGTTTGTGTACCGTTACACCCCTACCATTGTGTGATTCTTGAACCAATGTGTTCCCTGGTTCAATTAGAATTTGTATGTTAACCAGTTCTCTTCATCATGCTGTTGACATAATAAGACCAAGACGTTGTATGCCTTACTGTTAAAGTTTTTTTAAAACAAGTCAACTGTTGAGGATTTTACCATTGAGATCCTTGTTTGAGAACAGCAAGTTGTGCGAAAAGTAAGGGAATATTCAATTGTTTGGAGAAGGACAAAATTATGTTCACCTGAAAAGGCTATAATGTATTTTATCTTTATCCCGACTTTCCACCAGAAAGCCAAATATCCCAAACTTATTGTAAGTAGTGTAAGTATTTACTTCAAGTTTAAATTTGTAGATTAGTTTTAATTCATTAGTTGTGGTGTTTTGGTGTGTTAGTTTCGGCTTACTTTAAGTGATTAGGTCACAAACAATAGTCAAGATTGATTGTCAGAAGTAGAGCATTGTGTAAATGTTGCTAAAGCCCTAAATCTGCTAATGCTTGATTGGAGCTTTGGATTTTGTGTTACATGTTAACTTAAACCTACATTCATTAATGGCACTTTGGGTCAAAGTGTTTCCAAAAGACAAGTCTGTGGTAGTATCAAAATTAGGGCTGCAACTAACAACTAATTTGATAATCGATTAATCTGTCGATTATTACTTCGATTAATCGTTTAATAATCGGATAAAAAAGACAAACTACATTTCTATCCTTTCCAGTATTTTATTGGAAAAAAACAGCATACTGGCACCATGTTCTTTCAACTTGCCAAATAAAACAAGGAAATGTTGCAAAAATGTCTTTTTTTTATAAAGTGCACCATTGTCATGCACAATAGCAATAATTTTGCTTGGGGGAATTTCAAACCTGGCTACTACCTATTCCAACCATTCTGCAATGTTGGATGCTGAATGAAATGAAATAAATGGACATTGGGGATGCAGCATACACCAATAATAACACAGAAATGTAACTCATCAGATCAGATATTTTACACGTTTCTGTTGTGAATAATAAAGGATTCATTTTAGGCTGCCTCTGAATAATAGCATGAAATATTCCAGCACCTTCATAATGTTTAGTTATACTAAAGCGTCACTCAAATCTAAATATATAGCTTTATCGGGCCCGGCTACATTGATCCGTTATGAAACGAACCTGAGATATTTCTGTCCGTTACGTTTATTTCGAAATTGGTAACTGTGCGTTTTCTCTCTCAAAACGGAGTCAAATGTGCCGGAGACACGTTATCAGCCCCGCGTTGCAACAAAGGGATAACGTTAACGTTACTCACAAAACTGAACTCATGAATGCCTGTTGCCACTCAAAACAACACAGAAAATGCACTCTCCAAGAAGTTCCTAACACTCTGAAAGTTAATACACAACAGTTGCTGCTTCGCTTCCTTAAAAAAAAATCTCCTTGTCGTCACGTGAGCTGCACATGACACATCATTGGCTGGCTTACTGCCACCTCATGAGACGTAGCCTCAGCGCCCCACTGGCGCTGTTTTGTACTGTTTTTGTACTTATTTTGATTATTGTTTTTCAGCTGTTTGTAAACGTTGCAGTTTATAAATAAAGGTTTATTTAAAAAAAAACAAAAACAAAACCCTAGCCTCAGCGCATGCGCATAGCATAGATCCAACGAATCGATGACTAAATTAATTGCCAACTAATTTTATAATCGATTTTAATCGATTTAATCGATTAGTTGTTGCAGCCCTAATCAACATATATTTTCTTTCCTTTGTTTTTCAATTGTGGCTGCTTATTGTATTACTACAATGTAACAGGCCTCGAAGTTTGACTTTTTAATGTCAAGGCAAGTTTTGCTTTAAAGGAGGGTTCATATTTTAGGGCACCAAGGCAAGTTTGCGTGTGTGTGCGCTGTGCCTATATACAGTATGTGTATGTATACCCGGTATATATATACACAATTTGAAAAATGGCACCTGATGGCCATAAGATGTAACTGCTTTTTTTGTCCATATAGATAAAAATAGTGTTCATGTATGATATCTGAGAGCTGCCAATTATATTATGGCAAAAGTAATAATTAACATTATTGTTATCAATATTGAAATCATGATTAGTGATTGTTAGGTAAAGCAGTGTAGGGGTGTGAACGTAATACCATCATGTAATTTATAATGTCTAATAAAGAGGCTATAGATAAACGTTATCCATAGATCTAAATACACATATTAGTTTTTGGGTGGCACAGGGGTTAGTGCGTGTGCCTTACAATACGAAGGTCCTGGGTTCAATCCTGGGCTCAGGATCTTTCTGTGTGGAGTTTGCATGTTCTCCCCGTGCCTGCGTGGGTTTGCTCCGGGTACTCTGGCTTCCTCCCACCTCCAAAGACATGCACCTGAGAATAGGTTGATTGGCAACACTAAATTGGCCCTAGTGTATGAATGTGAGTGTAAATGTTGTCTGTCTATCTGTGTTGGCCCTGCGATGAGCTGGCGACTTGTCCAGGGTGTACCCGCCTTCCGCCCGAATGTAGCTGAGATAGGCAGTTCAATAAAGGACATCCCAGTAAACAAACTAAAGACTTTATAAACAAGTTGTGACAACGTTCACAACATATCGCCTGCTGCATGTTTCCTCACCTCATTAACTCTGTCACAGCAGCGGAAGGACGCTGTATTGAGAAAATAAAAGCAACATCAAATAGTTTTTCTCCTTCGCTGTACACTTTTAGTGCGGGGACAAGTGCGTCTGTCTTCAGTATTGTCTACACCTGTTTCCATCTAAATACAGCAGTGCGCTGTTAAGCGCACGTCGGGAAGCGAAGGAAAATGACGTTAAGCCAAGCGCTTGGCTCCGTTTACTCCGAGGGGAAATCTCCGGAGCAAAGTCCGTAAAGTTAGTCTGCCATGATTATCAAGCCAAACAACCCTAGTGCGCATGCGCCTGACTTCGTGTTGCCTAAAATGCATGAATAAATGACAGTTTTTCCGTAATTAAAAAATTAGACGGTATTACTAACCGTCTGGAATTTTATCGCAAATTATCATTATACTGTTTATTGTCACATCCCTAGTCCATTAACAAGTAAAAAGTCAAGAGCGGTCATGGCATGTTCTTGCCGCAGATGCTGGTGCCGCGGTTAAGTACGAGCCCTGATGTAACACAGGGTGCACTTTCTACACCCCTGGTTTAATTACCAGTATTATTTTGGAATCTCTGAGTGTTGCATTTTAGTTTGGCGGACATGTAAACAGTCCTTTAATTTAGAGATAAAAAAAACGCCCTACTTGTTTTCCTGAAGTTGTTTGATAGTCGCCACAATGAAGTTACTGTAAAACTAAGCACAAATGAAAGTACATTACTATACATATGAAGTTTACTTACACGCAGGAATCATGTTAAATTGACAGCATAAACTGGAAAAAAGCACTTATACCATACATGATAATGGTTGGCTGGTATGCCGCTAGTTTAATGCTAGCATACAGTACAGCTGACGACCCCAATGATAGGCTAACAAAAATTAGCATCACTTTCATTTTAAACTTGTACAAATGTTTAACAAATACCATTTTGACGGAACAAAATTGACTTAAAACAGCAAATGCATTTCTACAATGTGGTGATTTTCGATCAGGCATTTTTACATTTGTTTGCATCCATTCCCCATTAACCTGCGCTCTAGCAGTTTCTAGTCTTCCTGGGATCCAAATTAAAAATGGCAAATTACATAAAATTTGCAGTATCATAACATTGTGAATAAAAATAAAAGCCTGTGGAAATTATATACAAAGTACCATAATTTTCGGACAATAGGGCACGTAGGATTATAAGGAGCATTGAAGGGGTCATATTATGATTTTTTTTAACATTTTATACACTTTTGTATGGTCAGGTCTACATAACATGTAATGGTAGTTATTTGGTTAAAATGTTGCATAGATAATGTTTTACAGTCCATCGTTTAGCTGCTTTCTGACTGTCTCTTCAGGATGCACAGTTTTGTGGGCGGTGTCATTTACCTAGTAGGTTTTAGCGCTTCCATATAGGCCTGGGCTGATATTTGATAAGTCAATTAACTGATGATAAATGAAAATTAAAGTTGGCAAGTTTTCCAGCGTTGATAAATCGCCATATGCATGCTTTAAGAACATTCACGCTTTTCGTTGCTTTCAGCGGCTACGTGTGTTTGTACCATAGTGGAATGAACAGAAGGAGGCGAATTATCTTGTCCTCATTAAGTGTCTTTGACTGTTTGTGCAGTGAGGTGGGCCGCTGGCCAGCTAACATCGCAACTAGTCAAGTCAAGTCAAGTCAACTTTATTTATATAGCACGTTTTCAACAACTTTTTAGATTGAACCAAAGTGCTTTACAGGTTAAAAAAAGCATGGAGCAAACAAAAAACAAAAAACTAAGCAAAACAAAATACAAACAAAGAACATAAACAATGAATGTGCTAAACAAGATAGTGCAAATGCAATACGGTAAAAGGGGTCGAATAAAAAGTTTAAAAATTTGCAGAATAAAAAAAAATAATAATAAAAGTGCGACAAATTGAAAAATACAACTAAAGCGAAGGGGTGGGGGTGGGGGACTAGAAATGGTGGCCTAGTGGGCGGACTCAGCTCGGGTCAAAGGCCAGCGAGAAGAGGTAGGTCTTAAGGAGGGTTTTGAAGACCCCCAGGCTCTGGGCTGACCTAATGTGGTCAGCCCAGCTGCTACATGCTAACTAGTTAGCATGTAGCAGCTATCCATCAATCCATCCATCTTCTTCCGCTTATCTGAGGTCGGGTCGCGGGGGCAGCAGCCTAAGCAGGGAAGCCCAGACTTTCCTCTCCCCAGCCACTTCGTCCAGCTCTTCCCGGGGGATCCCGAGGCGTTCCCAGGCCAGCCGGGAGACATAGTCTTCCCAAAGTGTCCTGGGTCTTCCCTGTGGCCTACTACCGGTCGGACGTGCCCTAAACACCTCCCTAGGGAGGCGTTCGGGTGGCATCCTGACCAGATGCCCGAACCAACTCATCTGGCTCCTCTCGATGTGGAGGAGCAGCGGCTTTACTTTGAGCTCCTCCCGGATGGCAGAGCTTCTCACCCTATCTCTAAGGGAGAGCCCCGCCACCCGGCGGAGGAAACTCATTTCGGCCGCTTGTAACCGTGATCTTGTCCTTTCGGTCATAACCCAAAGCTCATGACCATAGGTGAGGATGGGAACGGAGATCGCCCGGTAAATTGAGAGCTTTGCCTTCCGGCTCAGCTCCTTCTTCACCACAACGGATCGATACAGCGTCCGCATTACTGAAGACGCCGCACCGATCCGCCTGTCGATCTCACGATCCACTCTTCCCTCACTTGTGAACAAGACTCCGAGGTACTTGAACTCCTCCACTTGGGGCAGGGTCTCCTCCCCAACCCGGAGATGGCACTCCACCCTTTTCCGGGCGAGAACCATGGACTCAGACTTAGAGGTTCTGATTCTCATCCCAGTCGCTTCACACTCGGCTGCGAACCGATCCAGTGAGAGCTGAAGATCCTGGCCAGATGAAGCCATCAGGACCACATCATCTGCAAAAAGCAGAGACCTAATCCTGCAACCACCAAACAGGATCCCCTCAACGCCACACTCTACAAAGGAAATACAAAATATTTGCTATTTCGACATCTAGTGGACACATTTAGAACAGCAGTTTCTTTCATTCAAAATTACATTTCGTTTTTATACTCAGCAAATTCAATTGCAGGCCAGATAAAAACTGTTTGCCGGCCTGATCCGGCCCGCAGGCTGTACGTTTGACACCCCTGGTCTAGTTAGTTTTAGGGTAATTCCTAAAAGTTTAAAGTGCATGTGTGTATAATAGAAGACAATTTATTCCATTCATTTGACACTTTGAGAAATTAATTTCTGACTTCGCTATAAACAAACTACATTTAGAATTGTGTTGTTTAAATGTTTATAAAAAGGTTTACTTTAACAAAAATGTATTTCCACTGAAATCCAGTTCATTTTGCAGTGCATCTTACTGCTATAGTAAGGACAGTTGACACGTTTCACAATGTGATGTCTTGCACAGGGTAATCATCCCTCCATCTATTTTCTACCACTTGTCCCTTTTCGGGGTCGCGGGAGGTGCTGTAGCCTTTCTCAGCTGCACTCGGGCGGAAGGCGGAGTACACCCTGGACAAGTCGCCACCTCATCGCAGGGCCAACACAGATAGACAAACATTCATACTCACATTCACACAGTAGGGCCAATTTAGTGTTGCCATTTTAGATCATCTAAAATAAGGTGTGTATAGTTTAAAATAAAATATATTATAGAATAAGATAAACTGAGTTTCAATAATACAATGAATCATCCAATGACTTGGTTGTGCTTTGGTTAAAGTCTTAATTTAGGGATCAATGAAAGTCTCGGCTGACCATTTAAGAACATATATTTATGCATTATCCTTTTCTTCAAAGATAGCAAAAATATTTTGACGTTTTAAGGTGAAAATCCGTCTATCATTATAGTGTTTTGTTTCATTGTGATTAGCACATTCAAGAAAAGGTATTATTTCTATATAATGTACTATATAGTTCTCTTAGTGTTGTTGGTTCTTTCGGTACTTTGAAAAATTCTACCATTTGTACCATGTCTATTTATTGACCACAAAGTGCTGCTCCAGACCTGCAGTGCTCTAGCTTGCTGCAACCTGTGACGGTAGACCAAACAGGAAAAAACAGACAAGCATCAGTGACATAAAAGTTATATATTTTTCTGTACGTCAGGTACCGTTTAGTTTATTGGTTTAATCTCTGCCTGCAGGTCTGTTGTGTCTACATGCTATTTGTTACACTCCTGCAGGGCTGTTGCTGTGTGATTCGGCCACTGTGTGGACAATACTTTGATGTACCAGTGCAGTTGCTAGGTGATACCGTGATGCCCATGAATAACCACACTGTTTCTTTGTGCCCAACCTATGTTATGCAGTCAATGCTGGCACAGCATGCTGCATACTTTAGAGGCTGTCCAAGGTCGCACCTTTTGCAAAACCAAAGTTTTCACTCAAAAGTGCTTATCTTTTTCCCTCTGGTTTACTAGTATTTTTAAGCATCTATCCTGTGTGTATCCTGTTTTTAATTAGCAGGAAAGACTTGCTTGTTTAACTTTCAGCCTTCCTTCTACAATTTTACATTATCCTGTCCAGTGGAGACTTAATGAAATTAAACGTTTGTCTACTTTTTGTCTCTCTGTATTATAGGTTGCAGAAGTAGAAACAAAGGACCCAAATGAGCTTGTTGGTAAGTGTAAACACACACATTTCTATCACACTTCAATCACTCATAATAATGCATCTGTAGATGTATCCAAAACGTAGTTCGGAAAACTCAAGCATATTTTTTATATATACTGAATATTAAATTTTACATTACCATGTAACCTTTTCTACACATTTACTATTATAATCCTTATCTGCAAATAATTGTCCCTTAGAGCACAACATTTCAGACATTTAATGTCGTTATCTGAGTCTTGAACAAATATTTTAAAACTTAAGCTCAGTAAGAAACAAACAAATTAATTGTAACTTCGGCTGTTTTGTGACTATAACCATAGAACTGCAAGTGGCGAAAGCGGTGCAAATGTCTGTTCTGGTTACTCAATACAATATCGCAAAATGAGAATAAGACAACACTAATACAAGAAAAATGACATGTTAACCAGAAAGTGAGCAGGTTTTAAATTTCACGGTATATAGTATAGTAGATTTCATTTTACACATTCCTCACACATAAATTTAGGGTAAGTAATTGTTTGTATTATACAGGGTTAAATCTTTTTTTTTCAATGAAAACAGCTATGAATGTAAAAATGTCATTTACCATTTTGGCAGCAACAGTTTGTCCCTGTAACCGATGTCTGATAGGAAATGCATTTCAAATGTGGCTTAAGTAAGAAATTTAGGGGGGAACATCTACATTTGCCCCTATAAAAAGATTAAATGGTCGTGTTTTTAGTAACAGAGTAAAAAAAATCTAACAATTTTCATTGTTTCAGTGACATTTGGCAGCAGTCGATTTGTAAAAGACTAACTCGACTCGCATGAGTTATAAATGGTGCTTTGTTCGCCCTTTGACTGAAAGATGGGCCTTGATGCTCTAACTCAGGAGCTGGCAGTTCTTGGTGAGTTAATCATTGTGCACACACACACCATGCAGGTGTGTGAGATATCAAGCAGGAAATGAGTGATACAAGGAGTGGTGTTTTGTACACCTCACAATGAGCACACAGCGTGCCGACTCAGCAATTTGTTTACTCTGGCCTGTAGCTGCAGGCTGTCATTAATTGCAGCGTTTGCCTTTCACCTCACTGCCAGCCAAAAGACTCAAGAGCTGACTAATGTAGTAATCATTAAAATGCATAATGGCATAAAAGCCAATGGCCCCTCCTCTTGACTAGCTTATCAGTTTCAGTAGAATCCTTGAGGAGAGGAAATGCTTTAATTTTTAGTTCTCGACATCCCCCATCACCCACCGGTGTTATGTGGGGGATTGAGCGTGACTCATAACTGGACACTTGACATTCCGGCAGCAGCGCTTGGCTCCTCTGTGGTGTCTGACAGTAAATGCCACAGTGCGCCTCCTGTCAGCGAGCTGAAGACAGCTCTTTGTCTGCTCTTTAAAGGGACACGCATTGTGCCGCTGTCCAAAGAGACCCGCACAGCACAGATTGTGACTTTGTCTGTATCCAGCAGAACAGATGGTAGTTGTGAAACAAATTATCTGCTTTTTTGTAGGCTTGTTAATAACGCTCTGTGTACTTCCTGATTGTGCAGCTTCCATATTAAAACTTTTCACACACACACACATTTTTCTTGCATCAGTTGATTTTCACTTCCAGGAGTTTGATTTGTTATTCTGTCGAACAGAGGTAGTCTTGCTTTTATCTAGCCACCTTTCACAAAGCTTTATCTGTTGCTGCTACAATGTGAAATTGCCTTTGACCGTATATGCAGTTTTTTATTTTTACACATTGTATTAAATGTTTTATTGTCAACACTGTATACCTCTTAAAAAGACGATGTACAAGGTTCAGCAGAGCTTCACACATGCTCACCCAAACAAGATCTCAAAACCACGGGGCTTTTTCTTTGAATTTCTAAACATCCATCCATTTTCTATCGCTTGTCCCTTTTGGGGTCGCGGGGGGTGCTGGAGCCTATCTCAGCTGCATTTGGCGGAAGGCGGGGTACACCCTGGACAAGTCGCCACCTCATCGCAGGGCCAACACAGATAGACAGACAACATTCACACTCACATTCACACACCAGGGCCAATTTTAGTGTTGCTAATCAACCTATCCCCAAGTGCATGTCTTTAACAAAAAAAATACAACTACCGTATTTTTCGGAGATAAGTCGCTCCGGAGTATAAGTCGCACCGGCCGAAAATGCATAATAAAGAAGGAAAAAAAACATATATAAGTCGCACTGGAGGATAAGTCACATTTTTGGGGAAATTTATTTGATAAAACCCAACACCAAGAATAGACATTTGAAAGGCAATTTAAAATAAATAAAGAATAGTGAACAACAGGCTGAATAAGTGTACGTTATATGATGTATAAACTGAGAACGTGCCTGGTATGTTAACGTAACATATTATAGTAAGAGTCATTCAAATAACCATAACATATAGAACATGCTATACGTTTAACAAACAAGCTGTTACTCCTAATCGCTAAATATGATGAAATCTTATACGTCTAGTCTCTTACGTGAATGAGCTAAATAATATTATTTCATATTTTACGGTAATGTGTTAATAATTTCACACATAAGTCGCTCCTGAGTATAAGTCGCACCCCCGGCCAAACTGCGACTTAAAGTCCGAAAAATACGGTAATTATTTTGAGAAAATAAAAATAGCAATCCTATCATAGTAGTATCGATCACATACAGTGAAAGCTCGATCTCAGAATCAGAATAGTTTTTATTGCCATTGTTTGAGAATGGGTTCACAAACTAGGAATTTTTCCTGGTGCAATCGTGCAACATAAAACACATAACACAGAATAAGTAATAAAATGAGCTGTAACTGAGCTATCAGATCTGGTTATTGTTCATGTGCCTGATGGCCGAGGGGAAAAAACTGTTCAGGTGGAGAGAGGTGTGGGTCTGGATGGACCGTAGTCTCCTGCCTGAGGGGAAAGGGGAGAATAGTTTGTGTCCAGGGTGAGAAGAGTCAGCTGTGATCCGACCCACATGCCTCCTGGTCCTGGAGAAGAACAGGTCCTGGAGGGATGGAAGCTTGCAGCCAATAACCTTCTCAGCAGCACGTACGATGCGCTGCAGTCAATGCTTATCCCGGACTGTGGCGCCGGGGAACCACACGGTGATGGAGGAGGTGAGGATGGACTCGATGATGGCTGAGTAAACTGCACCATCATCTCGGTCGGCACCTTAAGTTTCCTCAGCTGCCGCAGGAAGTACATCCTCTGCTGGGCCTTCTTGATGAGGAAGCTGATGGTCGGCTCCCATTTGAGGTCCTGGGTGATGATGGTGCCCAAGAAACGGAAGGAGTCCACAATGGAGACGGGGGTGGGAGAGTCAATCAGGGTGAGGGGGGATGGTGGGGCTGTGACTTTCCTGAAGTCCATGATCATCTCCACTGTTTTCTGGGCGTTCAACTCCAGGTTGTTGAGGCTGCACCAGGACGCCAGCCGGTCCACCTCTCTTCTGTAGGCGGACTCGTCGCCATCCGAGATGAGCCAGATGAGGGTAGTGTCGTCCTCAAACTTGAGCAGCTTTACGGACTGGTGATTGGAGGTGCAGCAGTTTGTATACAGGGAGAAGAGCCAGGGGGAAAGTAAACAGCCCTGAGGAGTACCAGTGTTCATGGTACGACTGTCTGAGACAATCTTCCCCAGCCGCACGTGCTGTCTTCGGTCCGACAGGAAGACATTGTTACAACTGCAGAGGGTGTCCGGCACGCTGAGCTGGTAGAGCTTGTCTCGTAGCAGTCAAGGGAGGATGGTGTTGAAGGCATAGCTGAAGTCCACAAACAGGATCCTGGCGTAGGTTCCTGGGGAGTCCAGATGCTCCAGGATGAAGTGGAGGGCCAGGTTCACTGCATCATCCACAGACCTGTTGGCTCTGTAGGCGAACTGCAGTGGGTCCTGGAGGGGAGTGGTGATGTCCTTGAGGTGTGGCAGGACCAAGCGCTCAAAGGACTTCATGACCACAGACGTCAACGCCACCGGCCTGTAGTCATTAAGTCCTGTGATCCATGGTTTCTTGGGGACAGGGACGATGGTGGAGCTCTTGAAGCAGGACGGCACGCGGCATAGCTCCAGAGAGGTGTTAAAAATGTCAGTGAAGACAGGAACCAGCTGATCCGCGCAGTGTCTCAGGGTGGAGGGGGAGACACCACCCGGCCCCGGGGGCCTTCCGCGTGTTCAGCTTCAAGAACTGCCGGCGTACATCCTCATCTCGGATGGAGAGGGCCTTTGATGAAGTCCTGTGATGTTCTAGGAGTCCTTTATATCCTTTAATGAAGTGCTGGCGTTGGTGGGTAGGGGGATGGTGGGGGGAGCAGAGCTTTGATGAGCTGAAGGCCGTTCGTGACGACAGTGTTGAGGCCCTGAGCGAGAGTCCGGTCATTCAGCCTGGGGGGGTTTGGGCTTATAGTTCGTAAGGGCCCTTAGCCCTCTCCACACGGCTGCAGAGTCATTGGAGCTGAACTGTTCCTGTAGACTGTTAGAGTACACAGATTTAGCTTTCTCCACTTCCCTGTTGAAGTGGTACTTCGCTTCTCTGTAGGTACTCCGGTCCCCGCTCCTCCACGCAGCCTCCTACTTCTTGCGCAGCTGTCGGAGCTTGAGTGTGAACCAGGGCTTATCGTTGTTATTACAAGCCGTTGGAATGATTCGCGCCTCATTGAACTGTATGTATGAGATCACAGTGTCCGTATACTCGTCCAGATTGTCCGTGGCCGCTCCAATTTCCTCCCAGTCTGTCGTCTCCAAACATGCGCGCAGCTCCCCCACAGCCTCAGCGGTGTACTTCTTAATGGTCTTCATAACAGGTTTAGCCAGTTTCAGTCTCTGTCTGTGTGAAGGGATTAAGTGCACCATCAAGTGAGTCCGATAGCAGCGCGCGGGACTGCATGGTATGCCTTACTTATTGTAGTGTAACAGTGATCCAAAGTGTTCTCCTCTCTGGTCGGGCATTTAATAAACTGCCTATACTTGGGTAATTCCTGGCTCAAATTTCCCTTGTTAAAGTCACCAAGCACGATAACAAGAGAATCCGGAAAAGACCGTTCCACATGTAAGATCTGGCCTGCAAGCGTGCGCTGAGCATCATGCACATCCGCACTGGGCGGTATGTAGGCAACCACCAGTATGAATGAAACGATCTCAAGCGGTGAGTAAAAGGGCTTACAGTGAATGAAAATATATTCCAGAGGAGGAGAGCAGTGTTGGGTTATCACCGTCACGTCTGTACACCAGTTGCTGTTGATGAAGAAGCAGACTCCACCGCCTCTTGTTTTGCCGGAGAGCCCCGGGTCTTGGTCCGCGCGGAGAAGATGAAAGCCCTCCAGTTGAACCGCGCTGTGCGGTACACTCGCGCTCAGCCACGTTTCCGTGAAGCACAAAACACTAGATGAGGAAAAGTCCTTGTTTCTTCTCATCAGCAACGCAAGCTTGTCTATCTTGTTGGGAAGTGAGCGGACGTTAGAGAGAAAGATGCCAGATAAGGGCGTGTGTAATCCTCGTCTTCGTAGACAGACGAGGGCTCCCGCTCTCTTTCCTCTTCGGTGCGGTTTCCCTCTTTTGATCAAAGAATGGATCAAATCCGCAGCTGACGCTAAAATGACCGGTAATAAGTCTGTAGGGGTGAGTGATCTGATGTTAAGTAGCTCTTCGCGGGTGTAAGAGCACGCGGACACACAATTTACGCACAAAAACAAACAAAACAGAGCGCACGATAGCACCAAGGCAGCCGTGATCGGCGCTATGATGATCATGCGATCTTAATGATCTATGATGATCTACGAACTTAATTGAGTCGTCAATGTCGTTCTCCAACCGAAAAGTTGCATCATTTGTATAGTGGAGCAGAGTTCCTCATTAGAATCAATGTAAACATGAATAATTGGTTCTGGCCTCGACAAAAGGCCCTACTTCTAGTAAAAAATTGCACTCGTGCATGCGTGCGTGTCTCTCTCTCTCTCTCTCTCTCTCTCTCAAACCAACATAACAACGGGGTAATTGTTCAAGAATCTCTCTTTTTTTATCCAAACATTACAGCAAGCTTAAACTGCAAGACTGAGAGTTTGGACTCATATTAAGCGTTTTTTGATCACAGTGATCTCTTAGACACAGCTCACACAGTTCTGATCGGCGCAAGGTATACGACAATTGTGGAAATTAACTCGTCAGAAGTGCTGCTAGCCTCGAAGCTCTTCAAAATGGCCACGCCGGTGTGTAGAGAATGTAAACAGGATGCGACATAGGGATGTGAGATCAAATCTGTCCAGAACTTTTTGAGTTATGTTTGTAACAACCAGACTGACAAACCCATAGCAAAAACATTACCTCTTTGGCGGAGGTAAGAAATTCTGCGTTCTGCAAAGCAAAGCGCAGCACTTTCGTCTCGAGCGTTTCTAAGGTGACACAGAGCCAGCCCGTCACGTCGCAGCGCACGGACGGAACTCACCAAAAAACTGTACATGGCGGAATAAGTAAACTGGAAAACGTCTTGATGAATATTCAATCCATTCATCTATTTTCCAACGCTTGTCTCTCTTGATGTCGCGGGGGGGCTGAAGCCTATCCAGCTGCACTCGGGCGGGAGGCTGGGACACCTTGGACATATCACCACCTCATAAACCGTCACCCAGAAAACATATTTTTAGCCATCGAACTCAAACATCAGTTTGTGAGGTATTTACATTATTAAAAGTTAAATTGTTAGTTAACTTTTCTTAGAAACAGCATATTCCAGACTAGGGCTGGGCGGTATGGCTTTTTTTAAATATCTGAATATTTTTAGGCCATGTCACGATACACAATATATATCTCGATATTTTGCCTTAGCCTTGAATTAACACTTGATGCATATAATCACACCAGTATGACGATTCTATGTGTCTACATTAAAACATTATTGTTCATACTGCATTAATATATGCTAATTTTAAACTGTCATGCACAGAGGGAAATCACAACTAAGTCAATTTAGCAAAACTGTATTTATTAAACTGTTATTAAGCAGTTGCACAAACATTCATGTAATTTCAAAACAGAAAGTGCAAGATTGTCAGAGACATTTTTAAACAAGCTATGAGTGCACTTTTGTGCATGATGTCTCTAAGATGACATATCAAAACAACACTAAATTAAAGTGCACTTTTTGTACAGAACGCCACTACAATAGTTTAAAACAAATAAAGTGCACTTTTGTGCATGATGTCACACAAGATATTTCAATGACTGTCAAATAAAAATTAGCTGCATAATAGGAAATCAGATCGCTATTTGGTAGGTTACTGTGGACGTAATCTCCTTCTGTTGTTCACTATTTTTTTCATACGGTGTTGATGTGGAAATGGTTTCCTCTGCATTTTGTTGGTGTGGCACCGAACGGAGATGTTGACATGCGGAGTAAGCACTCTTCATTCTCTAGCGGGTGACATTTCAAATGATGCTACAAATTAGCAGTAATGCAACTTTTTGTAGCAACGCTTTTGCCCCACACTTGACAAATTACGATTGTCTGTTCGACATATTCCCACTTGAAGCCAAACCACCGCCAGAAACAAAATGTTTTTCTTGGGAATTAATGCTTCCTTCATTTGTTACCAGATTCGCACCTTCTTTCTTTCGTATTACCACTCGCACCACAGCTAACGTTACCCATGCTGCTAACTCTGCTCCGAGAGGGCGTATACGTATGTGCGTATGTAAGAAAGTGCGCTTGCTGTCTGTGAGAAAGAGAGACAAGAAAGAGTGAAAAAAGCCTGTAGTGTAATGCCCACAGCTAAAAGCAACTGCGTAAGAACATATACTTGAATATCACGATATAGTCATTTTCTATATGAACCCGCGATATATCGAGTATATCGATATATCGCCCAACCCTATTCCAGACTGATATAAACACTGTTTGTGAGAAAGTAAAAGTTGAAAGACACTTAAGTGAACATTGTTGTTGGCACTCGACTAAGTTTTTATTTTGATTCACTTGAAACAGTGGATTGCACTTAAAAATACATGTTTGTAGTATGATTACAACATTTAGCATTATGTTTGTTTTCAATTACAGCAAGTGTGTTCATCCTAAACATTCCTGTCACGTCATTTTACATACTATTACATTTTTAAGTCTTTTTTTTTTGGGACGTATACCACAATATCATACTGTGATACAAGCGGTAGAAAATGGATGGATGGAATATCGTACCGTGAGAGTTTGATATTGTTGCATCACTGCTTACTTTCTGCTGTAACCAGACTCCTTATAATTTGATCAAGCATTTAGTTCTTGTGTTGTTTCTAGCTAGCTTAGCTATTAGCATGCCTGTCTTTGTTTGTTTTCGGTGTGTAACATGTTTAGTCCTAATACTTGATCATGATGGTTAAGATATTAAAACATGCAGTTTATTTTCTGTAGTGGATGTGATTAGTATTAACTTAAGGAAGCAGCTTTATACTAAATGTGGAGATACACAATTAGCTGTAAGCTTGTCAGTCAGGGGACTAAAATGAATACAATAGCCATTATTACATTACCCATAAATGAGATCGGCATTAAAAGGCATTAATTGGTAATGGCTATCACATACTTTTTCAGGAAAATTGGTGGCACATCCTAATTACGATTATTCTCTGGTGGATTGTAACCAGATTGCATTAAAATGCAACAAACAGAAACTAAAACAAGAGAGGAAAAAAGTATCTGCGTTTACTAAAAAACGAATTTTAGCCTTAAAATTTCAAAGTTTGTCTAAAACATTGACATCGCAGTACATATCGATATGTATGGGGGGAAGGGTATTGTGATAGGATTTTTTTCCTATATCACCCAGCTCAATGTGAACAAAGCCAGAAGATCCAAAGGGCTGTCAGTGAAAACACTGGCTGATCCGCTACTCAGATTAATAAGCCTTTAGTGATGCTGACTGGAGTCAGAAAATAATTGGACGGCATCAATTATAGGATGACTTTGAGAAGATATTGCAGCATTGCCCTGCTAAAATACATAACTATCATCGGCACCTCAGCTATAAGAGAAGCGCTCCACATCTTCAGATAGCTATCCACCAAATGACACCCCCTCAAACTCTGTTAAAACATCAGCACAGCTTCAATGGTGCACCATCAGGGGGAGATGCTGCTCCTCCTGAACTTTCCAGACAAGCAGGGGAGACGTTGGTGGCAAGTCTGTACAGATACATGTGAGCCCATAGTCACGCATGAGCAGCAGACCAAGGTAAACTGCATAGGGGCTGTTTAAAAGCATTCATCAGTATGCAGAAGCATCCCTCCTGTATGTACACAGAACCATAAAGTTATACTTTGACACAAGCCAACACAAAACTCACTTCTGAGTCCTGACCATTGATATTTACAACTAGACATAAATAAAACAGGAATGCTGCCTACTCAATAAAACCACAAACATTTAGGTTATTTGTGTGCTGTATGCATTCAACAGAATAACAAATTTCCCTTTTGAGACTGATGTTATTATAGTGAATAAATCCGCCAATCCCTCATCTTGTTTACGACACATTTTTTAATACTATGCAAAAATCAAATGCTTACTTATGATTGCATAATGCTTTTAAATAATAGTGCACCAAGTTGGAACATGTTAATTCATGTGATTTGTGTGAATATGCACAATATTTTAGGTTATTTCATTCCCCAACGCTAAATTTCTCTAACAAGTTTTTGTATGAAAATGTAGTTTTATGTGTCAGAAGGAAAATAATTAATTATAATTTCTTTCAAGCCTCCCCTGGGAGAAATATCATTGTAGTAGGGAAGACTAATCAAATGTTGGCAAAACAAATCACATTATAATAACCAATGTAGAAAGATTGATGGTGGACATTCCTCGAAGTGTGCCTTAAAAACATGTTCAGCTTGCTAAGCTTTAAGTCATGCGCTCTGCTGCTTTAGTAAATGTCCAGTCAAGTTTTTACTTGTCTAAAATATTCACGCACATATGCGACACGCTGAGTATCACAGACACCTGAATGAGTATGAAAGCGGTGTGTCTGGTTTGGGTATAGATAGTGTGACAATGAGGAATGTCTAGCCTCCAGTCAGAAAAGGTACAAAACAAGCGAGTGTTCCAGTGTGAATGATGGAGGGGAAAAGGATCCTCCCTTTTCTGTACCAGCTCCAAACAGTTGCCACTCCCTGACAGGGGCATGCCTTTTTACCGCCATCTTCCAATAAAGGACAACAAATAAAAACACTGCTTGGAAATATCAAACCCTGTCTGACCCTCGGTTATTTTTGTATCATTTAATTAATTCTTGTTTTGTAAATCACACTTTTAAGCCGTGACTTACCTCTTGTTTTCCCTGCACTTTTATAACACTCTGTATTTGGTTAATCTAACCTTAGCATGTAAAGACTTGCAACAACACAGGGCAGAATAGGATTTAAACAGCTTGTCTTTGTCTTTCTCTTGGACAGCTCTCTTCTCAGAGAAGGTGAGAAACATGTCACCTGATGAGATCAGAATTCCACCAGAGCCCCCAGGACGCTGCTCGAGCCAGCTACAGGTAGCTACTCCATAGTTTAATTATCACAGATCCACATAAATGCCCATTACAGACATCTTTGTTCAAACATAAAACATTTTTTAAGTGATTTTATAACCCAAAGGGACCACAGTTATATCTCTAGCCAGACCAAATGAGAGGCTCTTGTTGATGTTGTTGGGCTTGTGTAATTCTGAGATCATCCTCCCTCTGGAATAGTTTTGTTTGCACCCACAAGTTGCAGGTAATAACATTTGACATG
>NC_084738.1:7517188-7524688 GCF_033978785.1 Entelurus aequoreus
GTGGGTGTTTGTAACCATACATGTTTTGGTTACAACATTTTTTTGTACTATCCCATGTTTGTCTGCATATATTTTTTGTTTGCAAATCGTTTCTTTTGGATGCAATTTTTTTGGGGGGTTATACATCTTTTAATTTTGGTTCCAATATTGCTCATGCGTCTAAGTTCCGATAATGTCTTTTCAATGTAAAAGAGAGGTGTTCCTATTAATATAACCCCACAGAGCCCCTCCCTTTCCTTGTTTCCTTTCTGTCGTCCAAGTCGCCTTTCAGTCTGATGCTTCCCTCCCATTCAAGACTCAACTTTAATCTTGTGGGCGGGGCCTCCTCGGAACAATATGCTAGACCAGTGGTTCTCAAATGGGGGTACGCGTACCCCTGGGGGTACTTGAGATTTTTTTTCAAATGTTCTAAAAATAGCAACAATTCAAAAATCCTTTATAAATATATTTATTGAATAATACTTCAACAAAATATGAATGTAAGTTCATAAACTGAACATCAAATCAAGTAGGCTATTCCATTCATTACCATAAACCCAGAGTTTCCCCCATGCCATGACGGTTTGACCCTCACTAAAATGTCTGTCAAAAAGAACGGAAAAGAATGCAACAATGCAATATTCAGTGTTGACAGCTTGATTTTTTTGTGGACATGTTCCATAAATATTGATGTTAAAGATTTATTTTTCGGTGAAGAAATGTTTAGAATTAAGTTCATGAATCCAGATGGATCTCTATTACAATCCCCAAAGAGGGCACTTTAAGTTGATGATTACTTCTATGTGTAGAAATGTTTATTTTTATAATTGAATCACTTGTTTATTTTTCAACAAGTTTTTAGTTATTTTTATATCTTTTTTCTAAATAGTTCAAGAAAGACCACTACAAATGAGCAATATTTTGCACTGTTATACAATTTAATAAATCAGAAACTGATGACATAGTGCTGTATTTTACTTCTTTATCTCTTTTTTTCAACCAAAAATGCTTTGCTCTGATTAGGGGGTACTTGAATTAAAAAAATGTTCGCAGGGGGTACATCACTGAAAAAAGGTTGAGAACCACTGTGCTAGACGCCTTTTTATGAGTCAGTTTGGGATGGGGGCGTGACCATATGAGCATGACTGCTGACTACGTCCGCCCTCAACACATTTGGATAAAAAATACCAAATTAGGGGTGGGTGTACTGACAATAATCCATCCATCTATGCATTTTCTACCGCTTGTCTCGTTCGGGGTCGCGGGGGGTGCTGGAGACTATCTCAGCTGCATTCGGGCAGAAGGCGGGGTACACCCTGGACAAGTCGCCACTTCATCACAGGGCCAACACAGATAGACAGACAGCATTCACACTCACATTCACACACTAGGGTCAATGTAGTGTTGCCAATCAATAAAAAATAAAATAAAATAAAGAATAATATAGTACTTTATTGATTCCTTCAGGAGAGTTCCCTCAGGAAATAATAATATTTTAATACAATTTTGATAAATAATATAAAGGCTTTTGACATATTCTGGGGAGGCCTCGCCCATAAGATAGAGGTTGAGTCGTAACTAAAAAAAAAAATTTAAAAAAAAAAAGGTAACCAAAAGAAGATTTTTTCTATTTAAAATCCATTATATTTGTTTGTAAATTAAAAAAAAAGATTTATTAGTTGTAAAAGACACACATTTCTCTCCATTGAATTCCCTTGACAAAACACACTAACTATAGGGTATTTTGACGGAAGCACACACGCACACGCACACACACACACACACACACACACATACACACACACACACACACACACACACAATTTAGTACAAACCCTCAGAGGACTTAGTAGCACACGTCTGTGAAATTTGAGCAAGATTGTTTAAAAAAACATCCTTTTTGTTGAAATATTGGATGATATTGAAGTTTAAAATGTGTGCACTTTACTGCAGTACATATGTTTTTTTCTGTCAAATTGGAAAGAATGAATACATTTAGTCAGAAAGGTTCTTTATTGACGCATTTTATTTCCAGGCGTTTGGGGGCCACCTGAAATGATGTGGCAGGCCAGATGTGGCCCACGGGCCATGAGTTTTTTTGACCTATGCTCTAATTTGTCTCCGAGGCATGGCTGCATCATTTATAGATTGTTCTGCACTTCTCAATGACGCCGCAATGTTGTTGTCTTTTCCCCACACTGCACTGCTCCACAAGCAGCCGGGTGACAACTGCTGCTGTGCAAAACAGAATGCTAAAATAAGATGCAAACACCGTGAGTAGACAAGAAGTCAGTGCTGAATCAGCAAGGGGCAAATCTTAGGACGTTTGCAGAGTGGCCTTTTCTTTTAATGAGGTCCTGCGTGGTGTCTTTAAATACACACACTCTTTATTCATTTGTGAAGTGAATTATATTTATATAGCGCTTTTCTCTAGCGACTCAAAGCGTTTTACAGAATGAAAGCCATTATCTACATCTTTAAGCAACATTTAAAGCAGTGTGGGTGGTCAAGTGTCTTTCCCAAGGACACAACGGCAGTGACTAGGATGGCGGAAGCGGGGATCGAACCAGGAAGCCTCTACCAATCGAGTCTCGCCGCCCACAGTCTGTTTCATTCAGACTATGGGCATGACTTCTGTGTACACCGGGGAAACTAAAAGTTGTTCAATAAGAACCATTTCAACAAAATTTTAAAAAATTGATATCATTACATTTATACTAATAATTTATACAGTTGTGGTCAAAAGTTTACATACACTTGTAAAGAACATAATGTCATGGCTGTCTTGAGTTTCCAATACTTTCTACAACTCTTATTTTTTTTGTGATAGAGTGATTGGAGCACATACTTGTTGTTCACAAAAAACATTCATGAAGTTTGGTTCTTTTATGAATTTATTATGGGTCTACTGAAAATGTGAGCAAATCTGCTGGGTCAAAAGTATACATACAGCAATGTTAATATTTGGTTACATGTCCCTTGGCAAGTTTCACTGCAATAAGGCACTTTTGGTAGCCATCCACAAGCTTCTGGTTGAATTTTTGACCACTCCTCTTGACAAAATTGGTGCAGTTCAGCTAAATTTGTTGGTTTTCTGACATGGACTTGTTTCTTCAGCATTGTCCAAAGTCAGGACTTTGGGAAGGCCATTCTAAAACTTTAATTTTAGCCTGATTTAGCCATTCCTTTACCACCTTTGACGTGTGTTTGGGGTCATTGACCTGTTGGAACACCCAACTGTGCCCAAGACCCAACCTCCGGGCTGATGATTTTAGGTTGTCCTGAAGAAATTGGAGGTAATCCTCCTTTTTCATTGTCCCATTTACTCTCTGTAAAGCACCAGCTCCATTGGCAGCAAAACAGGCCCAGAGCATAATACTACCACCACCATGCTTGATGGTAGGCATGGTGTTCCTGGGATTAAAGGCCTCACCTTTTCTCCTCCAAACATATTGCTGGGTATTGTGGCCAAACAGCTCAATTTTTGTTTCAAAAATAAGAGTTGTAGAAATTATTGAAAACTCAAGACAGCCACGACATTATGTTCTTTACAAGTGTATGTAAACTTTTGACCACGGCTGTAAGTATAATATTGTCACAAAATAGGTTTTTCATGACTGGAATTGAGTGTATTTGTTTACAGACTGTGAACACGTACATGCTTCTACGACATTAGTGTTGGTTTTAATTTTTATGAACGGAAATTTGAAATATGAAGTTTTAAGTTACAGGTGAACTTTATTGTCGAAAGGCTTTATGCACATGACATACGGGCATACTTGCCAACCCTCCCGAATTTTCCGGGAGACTCCCGAATTTCAGTGCCTCTCCCGAAAATCTCCTGGGACAGCCATTCTCCCGAATTTCTCCCGATTTCCACGCCCCCTCCAGGTCCTTGCGGACTTGAGTGAGGGCAGCCTGTCGTCACGTCCGCTTGGCCAACCAAAAAGTAACCACAGAACACTATACCGTATCTGTGGTTACTTTTTGGTTGGCCAACGGTTTACGTTGTATTGCGCACCCTGACGGCAAGTGTGGGAGTCGGTTCTGAAGTATGAAGTAAAGAGACGTAACTTCGTCACCTCGCCTGGTTATTGACTCCAACCCAGAATATTACACTGCCCATACCTATGCTCCTTCAAAGGCTGTGCTACTGGCTGCAAAGCATTGCACTTTCAAATACAACGATGAGTAGAGAGGAGTGTTATGTGTGTATATGTGTAAATAAATGAACACTGAAATTCAAGTATTTATTTTATTTATATGTAAATATATATAATAAATTACATATATATATATACAGTATATATACCTGTATAGCTGGAATTCACTGAAAGTCAAGTATTTATTTTATGTATGTATATATATATATATATATATATATATATATATATATATATATATATATATATATATATATATATATATATATATATATATATATATATATATATATATAAATGTATATATATATAAATGTATATATATATATGTAGGGATGATGTTTGATAAGAAATTATCGAGTTCGAGCCTATTATCGAATCCTCTTATCGAACCGATTCCTTATCGATTCTCTTATCGATTCTCTTATCGAGTCCAGATAGGTTGTGTTATATGGAAAAAAACACAATATTTGGTTTAACAAATCACTTCACATTCTCTACTGCTCGCTACTATAGTATTACCATATCTGAGTTATTGTGCAGAAATGTGGGGAAATAACTACAAATGTGCACTACATTCGTTAACCGTGTTACAAAAAAATGTAATTAGACTGATACATAATGTTGGATATAGAGAACATACAGACACTTTTTTTATTGAGTCAAAAATATTAAACTTCGATGATTTAGTATAATTGCAAACAGCTAAAATGATGTGGAATTAAATGATGGAATGGATTAAGTAAAGAAGTTAAACATTGTACTGATATGATCCACTTTAAGAGGTTGTTCAAATGAATAGTGCTTACAAATTACAAAGAAGAAGAATTATGAGAAATACTTTCAACCTTATCGAAAATAAGATATTATTCATCTCAGTATATTAATAATGACTGAATTAATTAATTACATTTTACAAAACTGTTGTATATACTAATTCACAGATATTTTATTATAAAAAGGTCAGTAAATGATGTATATATTTGTATGAAGTGGGAAAGGGGAAGGATTAAATAAGCTTTACTTCTTCCTACTCCTGTAAAGTGAAATGATATGAAACTGTGATGTATTATGATGTGGTCGGATCATATTTTGTTTAGTTATGTTCTGTTAATTTTGGACTTCCTTAGTTGTTTTGTGCACTTCAGGGGTTTGTTTTAGTCACCATGGTTATTTATGATTTTCACCTGCCTTGTACGCGCACCTGTTGCTCATCAGAGACTCTATTTAAGCCTGCCTTTTCCGGTCACTCGTCGTGGCTTCATTGTTTGCATTTGCAACAGTTACGTTGGCATTCTGGTTTTCGAGCTCATAATTCCTGTGCTAAAGTTACCTTAGCTTCTAGTATTCCTGTGCTAAGTAAGTTTTTGCTTTAGCTTCTCGTGCGAACGGCACACTTTCCTTTTTTTTCGTTCCTGTCTGTTGTAATGTGTATGATTTATGAGAAATAAATCATCTCCTACCTACACGCTTTCGTCCGGAGCCGTCAGTTTTGCGTCCCGGGAACGAACCGCAGCACGCTGCATCCCACCGTGACAAATGACTGAACTACGTGACGTCACTTCTTGTGATGTCACACGGGGCATTTCTTGTCGGGACGGGATTCGTTCCAAGTGATTTGAATAAAGAACCAACTCTTTTTCTTTACTATAGTGGTCTCCATAACGGGTACCGCTTCTCAAAAAGGGATTCGAGTCCGAAGACTCGGTTCTTTTCTTATCGAACAACCGGGAAAACCGGTTTCGAGTATCATCCCTATATATATGTATAATAAATACTTGAATTTCAGTTAATTCTAGCTATAAATATACTCCTCCCCCCTTAACCCCGCCCCCGGCCCCGCCCCCCGGCTAAAAATGCAATTTCCCATCTATAATGTGACATCATCGCGCTCGGAATATATATATATATATATATATATATATATATATATATATATATATATATATATATATATATATATATATATATATATATATATATATAAACCCCGTTTCCATAAGAGTTGGGAAATTCTGTTAGATGTAAATATAAACAGAATACAATGATTTGCAAATCCTTTTCAACCCATATTCAATTGAATGCACTACAAAGACAAGATATTTGATGTTCAAACTCATAAACTTTATTTTTTTTTTTTCAAATAATAATTAGCTTAGAATTTTATGGCTGCAACACGTGCCAAATTAGTTGGGAAAGGGCATGTTCACCACTGTGTTACATCACCTTTTATTTTAACAACACTCAATAAACAATTGGGAACTGAGGAAACTACGGTAATTGTTGAAGCTTTGAAAGTGGAATTCTTTCCCGTTCTTGTTTTATGTAGAGCTTCAGTCGTTCAACAGTCCGGGGTCTCCGCTGTCGTATTTTACGCTTCATAATGCGCCACACATTTTCGATGGGAGACAGGTCTGGACTGCAGGCGGGCCAGTAAAATACCCGCACTCTTTTTTTACGAAGCCACGCTGTTGTAACACATGCTGAATGTGGCTTGGCATTGTCTTGCTGAAATAAGCAGGGGCGTCCATGAAAAAGACGGCGCTTAGATGGCAGCATATGTTGTTCCAAAACCTGTATGTACCTTTCAGCATTAATGATGCCTTCACACATGTGTAAGTTACCCATGCCTTTGGCACTAATGCACCCCCATACCATCACAGATGCTGGCTTTTGAACTTTGCGTCGATAACAGTCTGGATGGTTCGCTTCCCCTTTGGTCCGGATGACACGATGTCGAATATTTCCAGAAACAATTTGAAATGTGGACTCGTCAGACCACAGAACACTTTTCCACTTTGCATCAGTCCATCTTAGATGATCTCGGGCCCAGAGAAGCCGGCGGCGTTTCTGGATGTTGTTGATAAATGGCTTTCGCTTTACATAGTAGAGCTTTAACTCACACTTACAGATGTAGCGACGAACTGTATTTAGTGACAGTGGTTTTCTGAAGTGTTCCTGAGCCCATGTGGTGATATCCTTTAGAGATTGATGTCGGTTTTTGATACAGTGCCGTCTGAGGGATCGAAGGTCACGGTCTTACGTGGAGTGATTTCTCCAGATTCTCTGAACCTTTTGATGATATTATGGACCGTAGATGTTGAAATCCCAAAATTTCTTGCAATTGCACTTTGAGAAACGTTGTTCTTAAACTGTTTGACTATTTGCTCACGCAGTTGTGGACAAAGGGGTGTACCTCGCCCCATCCTTTCTTGTGAAAGTCTGAGCATTTTTTGGGAAGCTGTTTTTATACCCAATCATGGCACCCACCTGTTCCCAATTAGCCTGCACACCTGTGGGATGTTCCAAATAAGTGTTTGATGAGCATTCCTCAACTTTATCAGTATTTATTGCCACC